>NC_064601.1:10625958-10890958 GCF_943734735.2 Anopheles gambiae | reverse complement strand
AATTATCGTAGCGTCATCGTCCGCTGCCAGTGCTAGGAAACGACCAATCTTCCCATTTCGGGTCGGAGCATCACGGCAAATGGTGCAAATCATTGTCCGTCTTTCGGCAGGCTGATGGAACCGGCGTGCTGGCCGGCGATGACGATCATGCCGGCAAAAGTTCACAAGACGATTAGAGCGCAAATCCGGCCTCAAGGTTGCTGATCGCCACATCCGTCCCGGCAGCAAGTGAGCCCGGGTAAGGATTATTGGTTGAAATTTTTCATCACACTTTTTTCACATCACCCCCCCGGATGGTGGCCTCTAGTCAGGCCGGGCTTTAGGCCTACGCATCCATTGTTCGTGCATGCTGCTGCTGCTGCTGCTGTAGATAGTGTTGATGGCGTGGCATGGACGGTACGGGAAGAGTCTCCGGATTAGGGCTCAAACTTTATCCGCACCCATCTATTGCTATTTAGTGCCTGCACAATGGATTTTTATTCTTATCAAACATACCGAGCGCGAGAGAAAGAGAGTAAGACAGAGTTTCTTCTTTTCCCACACCCCGGAGCATTATTCTTCGTGGAAAAATGGACGCAAAATTTGCCCTCCAGCTTTTGCAATTGATCCACTTCCTGTACGAACAGGAGGGGGGGCTTGGGCGGCTAGGCTGGGTGGTTCGGTTTGCACCGACGAGTCAATGATTGGGAGTTCAAAGGCTAATCATGGCGGGTTGTCCTTAAGTGGGTTCCGATCCGGGTAGCTTAGCCCTCTAGCAACCGCAGAAAGGGCGACCTAATCCTGATTGATGCTTGACTTAATGGCCTTTCGGCAGGCCCCGTTGTCACTTGCTGGGGTTTGTTCTTGTTAATGCTGTTGTTGTTGTTGTTGTTTTTCTCTAATTTTTCACCATTCCATCCGTGTATCACAGCAACGATCGAACTTTTTTGCCGTTGCTGTTTTGGGTGCGAATAAAATATGTTCAAAGTTGGTGTACCGTGCGATCGCTATAATTTAATTTCTGTGGGGAACAAAATGTGTCTGCTTTGCTGCAAAGAGGTCGTGGTTGATATCGAAGCGCTGTTGAATCGAGTATCGGTAAACGGCGACTAAAAGGGTAACTGTAATAGAATAAATAGTGAGTTAGCGTCAAAAATAGGGAATGTTATAGCATGCGAATGTTCAGCACAGTATGGAGGGATGAAAGCATTCGATCGCCGTGAGACGGGTTTTATTTCAGCATTATTGAAAATGTAAGAAAAAGAGCTATACGAGAACCTAATATCACACATCTACAAATTATAATGTAATTTACTAAACGACAAATGCTTATCAAAAACCTCTGTCAATCGTATTAATTTGAATTTGCTGTTTCCATACTTTCCGTTGAGGTTCTATTCCGTTAATCTACCATGGGTCTTGAATCTGCAAAGACTTTTGATGGATTATTTTTGTTTCCAAAGCATTACCAATTATTTTTGCTCATTACTTCTACAACCGTAAAACACTTGATTAAAACATTTTTTTGCCAAAAAAAGGAAGCTATTTGATATTTGATTTCTCTTCACATAGCGCTCGCTGTCCTTGAACGCTTCTATTTTTGCATTTCAACCGTGGCGGTAATTGCTGTGACGTGATAATTTAATTGCAAAAGTACTCTATGCAGCTATGTTTCGGTCATGCTGTGTGCTAGAGTAGGAGGTAAAAAAAGAAAGTAACATTGTGAAACAGTGTTTATACTACAACGTGTACGCTTCCTCCAAAACAACGCTTGGGAACGAGCGCAAAACACGTTTTGATAGAATTAGGGCTTGTTTTTGACCACGAGTTGACGCGCCGTTCGCCGGTCAAACGCCACGTACTCCAACCACGCTGCCTCCCGGTGAACGGTATCGGGCATGCCGATAATATTTTATCCCTGAAAATGAACAACACTGTACACACATGCACTGGTACGGCCAGTACGGTGGTTCCCTTTGGTGGGATTATTAATTTTTAATTTCACAATCAATCTTCGTGCCATTTGTCCTCGCAATTGGTTGGGCGGGTGGCGAGCGCGACGGAAGCTCTGACGGTGCCAGATATTTTAGACTCCGCTGTGTTGCTGTGGGTGTGGTCTCTGAAATTTGATTTCCCGAGAGCGTTTTGTACGAGATGTGAGTGCTGGAAAAACTTTGTCCTTTGCCGTTCTGACAGTATAAGGTTTTGGTTTGCGGCAAACGCGCACAAAGCTTTGGATGAGCTTTGGGAGGGGGGAGGGTTGGTTTTTTTTCGTTGCTTTTGCTGAAGCTTTATTATTATTATCAAAAACCTAGCCACTTTGACATGGGGGAAATTAGTTGCTGCTGCAGATGCATGGGAGAAGGTGAAACAAATCCGCCAGCCATGTGTTGGTATGGGGTAATAACTTTTCATCTTCATTAGCATACGCGCGCAAAAAAAAAACATACTGTACTGGTTTATGCTTTCGTCGGAGCTCCATCATTCAACATCCCCTGGCAAGTAGTCTTTGATGATTTGATGTATGATAGCGCCATGGTTTTTATTACTTTGTTGCTAGAAACTATATCATAAAAATTATAATAATTCATACCCACTATCAAGTTTGAGGCCTTTCTCGCAGTAAAGATGATTGTTTAACAGTGTTAAAGAGCATCGTCACGTCACGCGAGTGTGATGTGCACTTTTTATATAGATGATTAAAAAATTGATGTCTAGCAATGTAGAAAAAGCTAACAAATCCTTAAAATAATTTCGTTTCATATGAATAACATGAGGGCAATATTTTTCATGCACCACACCTAGCGACACTAGACCGCACACACACATGATAAGGAAAACTACTTGCACAAACGGGGAGCATAATAACGAGCAACGAATGCGAAAGAGCTTTGAATGTATGGTCCTTACCGCTCCCGAACCTTTGCTCACGTGGTCAAACTTTTGCGTTCTCGCGTTATTCTATCCCGGCTGCTTTTGGCCTTCGAGCGGCCAATTTCGTCTAGTGGCGCTAGTAGTGTTCCAGCTTCCAGCACCAATGAAATGGTGCGATTTTAGTATTATCACTAAATCCACCATACGTTCGTGCAGTGAGGAAGGTCATTTGGTGGGCTTTTTCGGGCCGAAGCTCAAGGTTTACAGCCACTTCGAAAGCAGTCGAACCGTTAATCCCAACCATAAATAGAACGTTGGGAGTAGCAGCAGTGGAGCTGTCGAGGAGTGCATGCCTTGTTCGGTGCTTTATGCTTGTTTTAGCAGCCACCACTTCGTTGCCTTCCGCGAGTGGGTGGGCGACAATGAACAACACATATGAAAAATGGGGCATATAGCCCCGGAACGGTAACGTATGGAGAAACTTGTACCGTACACACTTTCGGTGCATTCGATGCCAATTGGTCGGGCCATTGCAGCGGGAACCGAACGATCGGTAACGAGCGCACTCCAACAAACTCCTGGCTTCCTGGCGCTGGTTTGATAAACGGGAATGCGGGGTGCAAAAAGTTTTATGCATTGCCGGCTGCACACGCACACACACCGAAATCCACATGTGTAAGGGGATGAATGGGGAGAAAGCAAAAAAAAAAAGAAAGGACAACTACCATCTCTCATCCGCCTAGTCCGACAACCTTTAACAAGAACGCGGTGCGTTGAGGCAAGGGGTTGGTGAATCGATTTGTTTGCGAGCGTGTTTTAGGCCTTTTTCTGATTTATTCAACGATTCAACGCACTGCCCAACATAAGCTCGGGAGAATTTCCCAGGGTGAGACGTTTTAGAAGAGGTAAATATCGAGGCTTAGGTGCGTTCGTGTGATGGTCCACAAGGCGCACGTATTAAAGATCGGTTGATGTGAACTTCTAAATGGCCGTAATTGTCATTGAGTGGGAGAAAATCCTCGTCTGTGCGTTTAGCGCATTTGATCGATTCGAGGAAAGCTTACTTTTTTAAGCATCCGCTTATACTATGCAACAGTTCAGTAACTGGCATCAGACGATTGCCAGTTAGAACGATTGAGCGCAAGTATGAGAATCGAAAGCTGTAGCATGATTGCACGAATCACGTGGAATGGATTAAATGTGGCATTTCCATTTGCTATAAGCCGAGCTTTTCGAGATGCTGCAAGATTTGTCAGACTTTTTCGAAGAATTGTGTTTCGAATCATCTAAGCTGCACGAAAAGTCTTTTTGTGATGATAGTTTTCTTGACAAGTGTAAGAGGTACTCATTTCAAATTGAAACGAGTCTGAAAATAGTTCTAGAAAATTGTGAGTTAACTAACCGCAAAATTTCAATCATTTGTATATAATTATTCTAAGAATCGAGAACTGATGCGAAAAAAACCGATTGACAGATTTTTCAACACATCAAATGAATGGAAACCCAATACTTTAACAAAATGAATATTTAGAGCATCTTACAGAAGCTACAGATCGTTTGGAACTAATATAGCATTCAAATGTACCAAAAAGAGATCCTTACAAAAAAGGAGGAACCTACTGAAGTGATGTGAAGGGGTTTAAAAGCTTAAAGTTTTTTTCATTACTTGTTTCTGTACATCTAATCTGCGTACAACAGCACGTCACTTTGGGTAAAACATGCACGATGACGGATCGACAGAAGGGTTGACAATGGGTTCTGATCCTACAATACCTACCATTTGGCCCGTACACACACACACACATTATAATAGAATAGATGCAGCAGACAGAGAATAAATTTGATGCAGTGCCACGGGCACACACTCAATGCAGCAAAACCGTCCAAACGGCGCGTTAGGTGGGTCATTGTTATACGTGCGTGTGTATGTGTGGTTTGTTTTTTTTGTCGACAGTTCATCCCTTATCCCACACCCCGTGGCACGGTGCAAATCAATTAAATAAATTAAATTTTAAATTAATTTTTTTTGCTCCTCACCCGATTCAGGCGCACACATTTGCATACAAATAGTAGCGGAAGCGTTGCAGTTTGCGAAGAACACCTGTCTGCAGGGAGGAGAGGGGAGAGGGGGGGGGGGTTAACACCTGCCCTGGTGTTCCACCCAGCGGCCCAATCACGTGTCGCTCGACATGATCATTTTGGGTTGTGTTATGGACTCACTTTTATTTTGCTCACTAAACAGGCGTTTGTTTTGTTCGCGACCATGCTGCCACCCCGTGGCTCGTTACAAAGCTTTGGGAGGGGCGGGCGGCCCACCCGGTACATGCTTTAAAATTTATTGCACACGTGTCCCAGCTGCAGCTTTGTGTCCAGTGGGCTGCAGGACGCAGTTAATTTAGTTAGTAATTGTGTGGCATCACGCAAAAACGGGAGGAACTAGCTGGCACTGGGCGCCATGATACAGCGCAGAGCCCGCCGTGACAAAGCGTGACGGAGCGTGCTAATGCTCTGATGATGAACAAATTTGCCCTGGAGCAGGCAGGGTCGTCGCTTCTTTATCCTCTTTATTTTTCCCCCACTGTTCGTTCCAGTGCATTGATTTGCAAACACTTTAATTTAATGGGCATGTTAATTTTACTTCGATTTATTGTTGATTGTGGATTTGATTTGCTAAAGCTATTGAAAAGCAGGCACAGTGTGGAAAGCGTTAGCGTTACAGTTATGGGTATGTCTAATGAGATATGAAGTGTTACATTAGGAAGGGATTTATTAGTGATTTTTCAGCCCTTGCAACGTTAATTGACAACTTTAGAGCTAGACCAAAGCATTAAACGGGTTTGCTCACCATCATTGTAATGCATGAAACCAAAGTAATGACTTTTATAAACACAAAAAGACGTTTTTTAGATATTTCGTCCACTACAATATTGATACATGCTAAGATTGGATGAGTTCTATTTATATGAGACAGAGTATAATATTTCAGTACGATCACATGACAGTGTTTTTATAATTTGTGAAGTAAAAATAAAGCAATATCTCTCACAAATATTAATAAATAATAGCTGAACGATACATACTAATTGTTCACTGATACACAAAATAGTTTTTGATATATATTTTTGTTTAATTTATTTGATAAATATCTAGCTAATAGCGTACCATCTATCGTCCAATTAAATCATACACCAGTCACTGGAAAGAATCACTTCGCTGTCCTACCCGCCGTCAATTGCAACGTTGCAGCCTCATCCCGCAATGAACGACCATTTCCATTTGGGCGCTAAGGCAGCAGCAGCAGCACGGAGAAATTAATGTCGGCATATTGGAATAATTTTCGCACCATGTAACCGCAGCCCTTGCTCCCCCAGTCCCGCCAAACCACCAGCGTAGCACCAGCGCGCGTCACCTCTTTCGCGTGCAGCACCAAAATTAACATACTAAAAGAATAAATTGCCGCACGGTTCGCTCGGTTGTTTTTTTTTTTCGGTGCGCAAAAGCGGCCGGTGGCAGGCCGGGGCAAAAGGTGCACAGCGCTTGGTGCCGGCTCCTGTGCGAAGGCTCTTCCCGCAGCGAGTGGAATAATATTTATGGCGAACCGGTTTGCCCGACTCAAGCGTTCATCCTCTTCTTCTAGGGGGAGCACTAGTCTCGAGCGTGGAGTAAAACCGGCGAGCATCTCGTTAGACTGAAGATAGCACGTAAAACCAACCCAACCGATGATGATGACGGCTGCTCGCTGATCTCGAAGATCGTTCGCAGACACACGGGCCATATCTGGCACTTCATTTCAATATGGTGGATGGGAATTTTCGGGGCAAAACGAATAATCAAGCCCGCAAAGTCGCAGGGCTGCCTGGCGAGTGGCGCGCTACTACAGCTGCTCGTAAATGCAACTGCAGCAGTACTTGAACAGATTCCAAGTGTGTGTGTGTGTGTGTGTGTGTGTGTGGTAGAGAGAAAGAGAGAGGAAGGGAGAGAGAGAGGGAGTAAAACGCAAACACGTTTGAAAATGGTCGTAAAAGTGTAGACGTTATGGGGGGTTGGTGTGTCATTTGCTTAAAATTGTCGTTAGCCATTTTTGAGCATCCTTAGCGAAAGCGTCACCGTAGGTGAGCAGGGTGGGCCTGAATGCCTGAACAATGCACAGGCATTGTACCAGGCAGGCGGGGCTCCCAGAGCCACCACTACCTTTCCGCCGTCCAAAACCGAAACCCCTCGAGCAGGAAGTGCCCGCCCGCAGGAGACGAACTTTCTCGTGTTGTGGTTTTGTCGTTCGAAAGTGTTCCCACTCATTGGAAGACAAGACGACTTTACCCTCTTGAGTTGCGCCACTTATGCGCCGCTGTGAGTTCGTGTTTGCTCTTCTCTTTTTTTTTTTCATTCCTTTCGTACGAACAACTTTTCGGGGGGGGAGACGTATATCTAGGGGAAATGGTGCCCGTTCAGCTCGTAACAAACACGAGACTACCAGCCGCCCCAGCCGCCCCGGGACGATGTTAATGCTAGCTTTTAGTAGTGCTAAACATTAAGAATCGTGGCTGCTTGCAGTGCCAAAGGGAGTCCACGCCCCGTACCAGCAAATGAAGCTTCTTTTGCATCGCTAGGAGAAGGCACTTTGCTTGAACTGGGCACGCTGGTTTTTAATAAGATAGCAGCATCAGCTTCCTTCACGCTCGCTGGACGGGTATTGCCGTGGAGGGGGGGTTTGCGGGTAATGGGTGAGAAATTAAATGTTGCAAACATTTTTCAGGCTCATAAATAGTGCTCCTGCAGGGCGGGCAAACTCCAGCAGCAGCTGGTCAGCCTCGATATCGGAAGACCGATTCAATCTACAACCGGGCGTGGACAACGGATTTGTTCGGCAAGTGGGGCAAGAGGTAATTTATATCTCTGTTTGGTTGGGTTGTGTGTGTGTTGTGTATGAGGGGGGGGGGGTGTTGTTTTTACGCTTTTCTCCCTATTCTTCTTATGAAAAGATCAGGAAACCGCTCTTTCGATTGAGATAAGAAACCCACCAGGCAAGGGCACAGTAGTTGTATGGGATTAAACTTATGTGTGTGTGTTCTAGGTGCGTGTGTGTGTGTGTATGTGTAAAAACCAGCTTTCCATGGTAAAGTGAAGCCCATTTTCTCCACTTTAGTGGTCGCCGGACCCACCCACCGGAATTGTCAAGAAAGGGCGAGGACACGAAGTGTTGAAGAGATTTATGGTGGGTTTTAAAAGCATGATTTGGGACACTTTTCGGTTTCTGCAGCAGCCAATAGATGAGCGGGAGGAAGGGGGGCAAAACCATACGGGCGCTGGTGGGCTAAATTTATTGGCCAGTGTGTCGGTAGATGAATTAAGAATGATTATTATTGCAACCGAATGTGTCGAAAGGGTCGGGATGTATGGTTTAATCATTAGGATTGGCATTGGGCCATTAGGGCGTGATAAGGAGAGTCAAATGATATAGTGAAAAAGAAGGGAAGCATATGTTTCATTGTGCTTTAGTTTTGCCTGTTGTGTGGAGCAGAAAATGAGCAAAAGGTCATATTTTAAAGTAATTTTTTTCTTGCAGTACACTCGCTTGATCCGGCAAGAGAAGCTCGCACAAAGCTTTTTTTATACAGCTATCATAGGTGCACGCATAAAAGAACTTCACTGTAACACTCATTTTAAGATTCTGTATAAAATTTTGTAACAATGATCAAAATACTGTCGCATGATTTAAAAACCTGCTTCTTAAACTACAATCTTTTTCCACATATCTTATAGAAGAAAAAAAACACATTTGATCAAGCAAACGCGTAAACGCGTTCATCTGCTGTCAGCACATACATGATAGGGCGGTATAGTGATGAGTTTTCGCAAAAAGCAAGCATGAAAAATAGCGCCACAATTTTCTTCCCTCGCTCTAACACCATCATCATATACCGCTTGCACCCGCTTGCAGATAGCTGGGCTGTGATCGTTTGAGATGGTGGTGAAAAGTTTCCAGCTTCTAACGTACGGGGAAGCATTTGCCGCAGCGCGCATTAGGAGGGACCGCAGATTTATCTTTTCTGTTTCGGTCGATGTTTGATAGGCCGTCGATGGAGGCGCCACGGCTCTCACTGCGACGGTTGCACAGCGGCTGATACACCTCGAAGACAATGTGCTGCCGCCCGTGTGTTTGCGTGTGTGTGTGTGTCTAATGCATGCGGTGCAAAATACATTGTCTTCTCGATGTGCGAGCCGGAGCCTCTAGCGTAAGGCGCTAGACAAGCGCCCAAGCAAGTGAAGCCAAACAGCCAGAATGTAATTTTCGGCTAGCGTGCGCCTTGAAGCGCACACGCTGTTGATGATATTGTTTTCGATAATGGGCCAGCGGTTTGTGGGAAGTCATTTTGCAAGCAACTGCCATGCAGCTGTCGGGTGGAGGCGACCACGGGTACGCCGTCGTGTTGGTTTCGTCGGGCAACCGTTGTTTCGGCGGTTTGAAGGGCTGATGGCGGTTGTGCCGTTTCCCTAATGCTGAGCTGCCAAATGAGGTGCAGTGCCGGTAAGCATTAATGAAGTTGTTGTCCCCCTCCAAAACGATGCAGCGACAAGCGGCTATTGAATGACTGGTTTAATAAGGTGTGGAAAAGATCATGAGTAGTTTTTAAAATGTCCATAAATACGAGGGGTGGCAGTGGGATGGTTTGTGCCACTTTAGAGAGCATGGAAAAGGATCCAATGTCTGTTCGGGTGAGGTTGCACATAATTGTCGCACGGTAATTTCGCATTTATTGCAAAACTAACCGTTCGGTTAAGTGGTGTGTTTCACGTATCATTAATATCCACTTTTCGGCAACATTTACCACCATTTCGTTTATAATGATTGTGTTGGATTGTGCTATTTGCTTTTTATTTAATCGAGGAAATTAAACATTTAATTATTTCCATTACTGGGGCCCTTCACGATTCTACTCAGTTTTTTTTTTTGTATGGAGTTTGACAGTTGGAGGCTGAAATCATGTAATCACTCCATACGAAACCACACACACACAAAACTAGCATGCAATTATCAGTCTAGATTATTCAAGCCTCAAAGCTAGAATAAGATTGGAGTACCTGCTCGAAAAATTGGTAAAACAAGGTGATGTTTATCTTTATCCCAAGGTGCATTTAAGAGATCAGGTTATGGAATCGAGAATCGAAGTGTATGTAGTCCAGATGGTCTCATAGCATGTTTGTTATAACCAAATTTGAATATCACTTTTTGGCAGGATGGGTGAAAGCTTTTGCTCAAACAAGCTTCCTGGAGGCTTGACGAATACACAAAACACTCTTAATACTTCATTCAGAAACAGAAGCGATAAAAATCAGTCTTCTAAATTCATACACCTTGGGATAAGCCCACCTGTATATTATACTGAATTAGATAGTTGCTCGAAAACTGCTATGCAATGCAAACAGCTGACAGGCTGAAATTTCAGCCTACGAACTTAAAACGGAAAAGGCCCCGTTGTTGCAAAAAAAAAAAAACTGTGGAGAAATACGTTATAATTTGTTATAAAGATTTTATTAAATTTTAAACGATTTGGCGTACCAAACTCGTTACAAATCGTGACTATATCAAAATATTAAATAATGTACATCGTTTTGCGCGATAATGAACAGATACATTTTCCATTTTCTAGAACTGTTAAATGTTCTGCTTGGGCAACAAATGCACGTACCGCTTCTAACGAAACTATCATTCACCAGAAAAGGCTCACGAGCTGGGCGGGAAACTGTTTATGCCGAAACTAACATGCGCTTGAATAATTGAGCACAGGATTCCGGCACGTTTCGATAAGCCATTATTGCATTCGGTGCAAATTTATCACGTCAATCGTGTTGAAAAAATAAAATAAAATAAAGTAAACCCAACAACCGAGCTACCTATTCCTGAAGGAGCTCGGTACCCAGAATATCTTCCTCCTCCTCTGTTTGTTTGAGGTGATGCACGGTGATGCCCCAAAACCACGTAACCCAGCCCCGGTCGACCAGTGAACCGTGTGATTGATGCAGCTAGATGCGGGCGCCCAGGACGTACATTCATTCATTCACAATGGCAAGCGGCCAAGCGTGCTCGGCATTGTGGTTTTCCCCATTGATGGGGTTATTATTAGAGAATTTGACAGTATGCGTGTGTGTGTGATTATGCCTAGTTTGTGTTTTTTGTTATATTTCGGCTTGTTACTGTTGTTTGTTGTTTCGCATCAAGCTTCGGACGTGATGTGTGGTTTTGTCACGCGTGTACAAAATTGCATGTTCATTATAACGTGCCGGCAGCCAGCAAAGCGATGTCCTGCCTCTCCTTGTCCTCCACGAGACGACTCCGACCAGACCCAGCTCCCGGAACAGCGGGGCAGGATACATCATTTAGCACAGAACAAAACGCTCGCTCATTCCTCGAATGTAGCCATTTGTATCCGGCAAGATAAATATCCTTCATCAAACAATTTCATTAGAAAAGGGGCCGGCTATCTTCATTCAAGGCGGGCCACCAGCCTTCCAGCACAGCATGCGCGGCATACGGGCGATACGGTGCGATAGTGAGGAATCGGTTGGTGAACGCCGTCAGGCGAGATAAGACCATGCAGAACGTACAGCTCCGTTCAGGAAGACGCGTGAGACGGCACATTAAAAGAAGCGAAACGAGTGCCCCGAACGGTAACGTGTTCTTACGCTTTTTGCCATTCCCTTTACCCGCCCTTCCACCTGGCCCGGTCGGTGATGTCCCTGATCCACGCACCATCGGTGGTGGCGCGTTATCCATCGCGGACCTTTCGAACGAGATCCATTTTTCACCTTTCACGGAGCTTTTTTTTTTCTTCCTTCTCTTTATTTCCATTTTTACCTTAACCAAACCGAACGATGCGGGCAGTGGGTAGTGAAAGGATGGGTGTTTTACCGTTCCTCGCGAGCTTCCAGCATCTATTGCCACCGCTCATTCATCCTTTATTTATGTTTCAATATAAATTTCACCCAGCGAAGGTATGGCACCGAAAGAAGGTGGAAAAACCCCCGATGCTACACCATTCACGTGTTCTCAGAAGCGGCAGCAGGCAAGAAGAAGCACTAGTCATCTATTTTGCATGATGCGGCAGGAGACACTACTTCCGGGTGGAAGGTGCGCCGAACCCAAGCTACCTGGCTCGATATCGTTTCCGGTGGCCAAATTGAACCCATGCCATGGGCTGCAGTCGCAAGAGATGCCGCACAGTGCAGCGCAAGGGAGGGCGCAGAGAAAAACCCGTTAAACTAAACACCAAAATTGAGCAAAGACAAATTGTTTCTTATCGCTCGGTGAGGGGACGGGCTCCTGGCACGGATGGAAAAGTGAAAAAGACGGCCCACCGGTCTGCCGAGGCGAAGCGTGTTATCAAGAATAAAACTGAAGCAATATATCTTAATTTCGCGGAGGGAAAAAAACCGACACCGACTCGACGGCTGGCCCTCGGAGGCTGTGAGGACACCGACTGACAGGTTTGATCTTTCGCTACCCGGCCCGTCCTGCCGTTGGCTGCTGATGACAGTTTTGATAAGAAACTGTCCACGAAAACAAGGGAGAAAACATAGTCCGGTAAAAAAACACGTGAATATTTTTTTTCGTTGTATATAAATAATGACAGATAAAAGCGCACCGCGTTTCGGCGTTTCAACTCGTCAGCACACATTAATTGGCATGTTTCGCGGAAATTCATCGCCATAAAAACGATCAACGAAACGAAGGCAAACCCAAAAAAAAAAACACACACACACACACACCAAAAAACACAGGAAATTAAAGAAGCAAACCATACCGCCGCATTCATCCTGCGCTACGTTAAGCATGTTAATTACGCTGTTAACAACGCTGCTCCCACGCTGCGCTGTTGCTGCCAGTTTGTGTCAAAGTGTGCATGAAAATTTTACAATATTACCAGTTTTGGGGTGAGACCCAGCCAGACCGACGGGCAAAAACACAGCGCACGGTAAGCCAAAGGGCAAAAACATATTAAACCAGCCCGGCGCGGCAGGAACCGGGAACGCAAACATAATAATGTTACAATAGGCGGCAACTGCACTGCGAAACGGGCCGGCGAGCCAGCCGAAAAACCCACCACCGGGTGGAATTATTTAACAACTTGTACACTTTATTGGAAATCGTCAGACGAACGAATGTGGGTGGCAAGGATGCAGGAGCAGCGGTTGTACTGTGCCCACCTGACAACAGTTTGACGATTGCATTTTTGTTGCCACAGATTTGGGGCAATGGTTTAAACTCGGTTTTTGTGCTACAATGCAACCCTTGCAACCGACGAAGTACGACGCTGTTTAAAATGCTTACGTTGTTAATGAAAATTTATTTCAAACTCCCCCTTTTTACCCTGCACTACAGGCGCCACAGTCAAAGTGTCAATTTAATGCAGTTTTACAGTGACGCAAACAAGTGTACGCCGGGGAACAGTTGTTTAATTTAGTTCCATTGTCCTACACGGTGGCTGGCACCCACAGCATGTACAGCTGCACCGGTCCTGGGAGCCCGTCCCTTGTCGGTGCAATGTGGAGGCAAAGCGGATGGGGTTATTATGCTCCTCCGCCCAGGTTGTCTCATGCATGGTTAATAGTTCGACACCGATGACAGGGCCCAGGCACGACGCGGGCTGAGGAGAGCAATATCGACGTGTAACACGATAACAACATGTTTGTGAGGTACTGCGTTCGCGTGTGTGCGAGCGTGTGTGTGTCGCGCAAGGTGAATGTCAGCGACCCGGGAGATGCTGCATGTCAAGAGGCACGTCTACCGGTGGCAAACGGGTGCCCAAATCCAAGAACCGTGCCGACTGAGGCTGACTCTGCCCTGGGAGAGGGAAGGCTGATCGTCACTGTCAAACTGCCGAAATGCGTTACGTGTTCTGAATGTCGTTGCTGCCTGCTGCTGCTGCTGCTGCTGCCGTCGCCGCAAACAGACCCGGGCCGGAATGCATTGCTAGGCAAGCGAATCTGACGGGCGGATGGAAGAGGCGATACAGTGACATATTCCCGCGTGGACGGGAAGTAATTAGCATTTGATCGTCGGATGTGCGGGCGTGCATCGGACAGCTCGAAATTAGTTGACTTTCGAGTGTCCTTCCCGGGGGCTTGGGTGGCTTTTCCCGGTAATGTGTGAATTATCGTGACGAGCGGCACTGCAGCCAAATAAACAACAGTAGGTTGGAGTTTGCGTGCGAGAAAAGTGTGCTTTCTAAACCATAGCTCACTGTTCTTCCCGCCAAAGCATACTAATAATGTGCTTCGTTTCGTAAAACTCCTACCGAAACACTCGATCGTGAGATAACAGTCGGTCAATATTTCCCTCGAAAGCTGCAAATCATGCCAGGCAATCAACAACAAACTTGGTCACAATTCACCGTCTTCTAATCGTATTAATTTCATGGCTCGTATCCAACCACGCACTACCTGCCCGGCCTTCGAAGGTCCAATACAACGCAAAAAAAGGAACTCGTGCAATTCGCGTCCTGCTTACGGCACATCGGTCGATCGTGCGGTAAAAGTTTCGCACTTTTTCTGTTGAGCTGCTGTCGTTGTGGTTGGTGTTGGTGGTGAAAAGTTTTCCGTTTCGGACCAGATCCGGCCCGCCCGGAAGGTACAACGGCCCCGGACCAGCAAGCGCGAGAAAGAGAGGAGAAAGCAAACACCAAAGATAGGGAGAAAGTGCTTGCATCGTAAAGCAAACATTAAGCACTGTCGCCATGACCGCTGGCTGGCAGCAGTCACAGCACAGCCGAAGTTCTTATCAGCGGCCTGTGTGGCTGGCAGGCGTAAAACCTTGCCTTGGAAATTATTGGACATCGCAGCCCCCGAAAGAACGGCCAAACGGAAAGAACCGGGAACCGATAAGCGAATTGGGCAAACTACAGGCAACATAAAGTAAAAAACGGACCTGTCGATTTCAGCTTATTTGCTGTTTTTGAAAGCACTGTTTTGTAGGTATTTGGGAGTGTTGGGCTTTGGTGCTCCTTCGGCGGCGTGGTTTATGCAATTGTGAACAAACATAACACTGTCGAGGATTTCCAGAGCACAATCAAGAGACATCAGATGAGGTTGTTCCGATTTTGTAGTGCTTTCTTGTCCACTAAACTAAGGCAGTCTTTTTGATATAAATTAAAATTGATTAACTGATAAAAATTTGTTCCGGGCACCTATGGAAACACAATAGGACCTTTAAAATGCTTATTTTTTGAGTAACTTGTTTATTGTTTAGATTGACTTGTTCTGCTATTATATTCTACGAAACAAAGCCACTGTGCAGGATGGCAACACGAGAAACGCCTCACTTTCATTTCCCCAAGGCAAAACCCTGCTCTGCTAGACGGGACCTTGTCCACCTTGAACCGATGGACATACCTGTCACTTCATATTGCCGAAAGTTAGAAACCGGCAGTTTGCTAAACCTGAGTAGCACAATACGATCGCACGCATTCGTTGGAATGACTTTGTTCCGACGGGAATGAGTTTAGCAACAAAAGGAAAGAAGGAAAGAAATAAGACAACATCAAGCTACAGCACTAAACCAGCACGGAAAACAATGCCATTCCGATTAAACCACCCGGCCACAGATCGACACACAGGGGCAGCAGGGCAAACCATAATTACGAACCATCCCGTGTGCGCGCGGGGAATACGGACAACCATTTTCGCTACACCCATTTCCCGGGGGCAATTATCCCGACGATCCCGAAAAGGTTCTCCGTTTGCCGCCCTCGGCCTTTCTTTGCGCACTCCGGTCAAGCTTGGCCGGTTTCATAATTACTGTCAAAGGCGCGCTGGCAGAAAAGTGTCAAGCGTGTGGGTGACGTGCCATTGTTCGGATCGAAAACGAACCCAAAATCGTGGGTGTACGGTTTTAGTGCCTTATGCAAGGGGGGCCGAGCCTGCCCGAAGGGTGTGTGATGTTGTGTTCCTGTTTGCTTCAGGCGAGCTCCCGGTTACAGCGCGACAAAGACTCGGGGCGGGATAGTTACGCGCTTCTCAACGTTAACGAGGTAAAAAGGAGGGAGAGGGAGGGGGGGGTGGGAGAGGAAAACCCTTCGGGGAAATTTCCACCGACACCAGGGTTATTAAAACGGACGACGGAAGCGCCGGGCTGATGAAAATGCCGGAAGGATTCGGGCACAAATTGGTGCTGACTTTCATTGATTGGAAGCATAATTGGAAAACGTCTTGTCGATGCGTTGAAAGCGGCCATTTAAGCGCGAACGGTGGGCTGGGTTTTGGGTAGCGCACGCGGTAGCGGCAAATTAATTTCAACAACCAGCCTCGGCCTCGGTTTGTGCCACCCCGGCGGGAGGGGGATACTGGATGGTGCTACCGTGTCACGCTGCAAAGGCACGACTGATATCGATGGCTCGAAGCGTAAGTGATTGATCCTAAGAAAATGGCACAGCAGCTGAGTCGGCGATGCATTCAGCCAACCGGGCCAGACCAGAGATTAACGTCAAATGCTACCCGCTGTACGGTGTTGGCGTTCCGGGAATGCCTCCCGTGAAAGGGTGGAGTTTCTTTTGTGGAAATTAATCTTTTAGAAAACGAGCCTTTCTCAGCGATCCGGTTCAGGTACAGGGTGCAGAATGGAGACACAGGATCTTGAATAGGAGCACCAGACATTCCAATCTATTTGGTGCTTGCTCGGGTCTCTTCAATCGGCACGCTTCCGTTCGCTCCGGGGCCAACGAAACTTTGATGCGGTGTAGTCAGGTGAAACTATTCTCCATACGGAAGGCTTCTAGTGTTCCACTGGCTGACTCCAGGAAGCCCAACAGTGGCGCAAAGTTTCTCCATTGCTCTCTACCTTGATGGCGTCTTTAATGACAGCTACTAGCAACTTAGACACTGTGGCTTTTGTGAGCAACCGGGCTAAGCTGTCGTGGGATTAGTTTATTCTTCGACATAGAACGGGAATCGATCGTCAACTGGTATTTCTCCACTCCTGGGGAGGTGAATGGAGCTGATCATGGTCTAAACCCAGCCATCATTTAATCGAACAAAGGTGAGTGTTTCAAGATCTTGTTAGCATACTTCAAACTTAAACACGTACACACACACACACACACACACACACACACACACACACACACACACACACACATGCACCTTGACACCCTCCAGGGCCACCCAGTTCAAGATTGACCGTCGTGTTACGTCCCCAAACTTTACCGAGGAAGAACCGAGTCGTTGCATAATTGATTAGACTGTCACGAAATTCCAGTACCATCTCGACGATCTGCACATCACGAGATGACCCCGCTAGCGGCGGCGATGGTCGGAGGAGGCATGCGGGAAGCCTAAATTATGGAAGCCATGAAGCCTGTAGTCTAAATAATTAATGTCGGTTGAAAAGTTCATCCGAAAGACAAAGCCATTGCCCATTGCCGAGCCGTTGTAGGACATGCAGCACACGACAATCGTGATGCTCCGTGTGCCCTTCGAGCACCGTTTGGCGCACCGTCGAGTCCTTGGTGGGATCGGTTGGTCGGCTAAAATAATCGCTCCACTTGAGAGGTTGTTTGCCAAATTTGATAATATTTCTTCTTGCTCTTCGGGCGCGTGGGTCTTGCTGGGCGTCCGACGGGTTTCGCGATGGCTTAGTAGCAGCAGCAACAGCAGCACAGAAAAAGTTGTAAAAGCCCGCTCCAGACCAGTCACCATAATTATCGCTCGAATGCTTGACCTTAACACTGTTCTTGCCTCTCACTGCTCGCGGCGGGTAGTGTGTGCATGAATTAAAAAGTTTGCCCCGCTATCAGCTGTGGCCGTTTCTGTGTGTGATTCTACCAGCGCCGTCTTTTACTTGCTTGCTTTTGTGTTTGGCCAATCAGAAAGGTACTACACATACAAAACGGGAGCAAAAGCGTACCAGCTTGATTGATATTGCCGTTTGCGGATTGATATGAGCAGCGGAATAATAGGTTATCGCAGTACGGAGAAAATTGGCTCGGCTATCAGTGCTATCAGCGGAGAAGCTGTCGACGGGGTGCGATGCAAACCGCTAGCAGCATAGGTTTTGTTGACCCAGAGTGCTATATGTTGCTTCTTCTTGTGGCGAGCCGGAAAAGGGAAGAATTCTCTAGTGGTTTAATCAAGCTACATACTTTGTTGAGAAGTGTATGCTGCGCTGTTGGATTTGGAGATTTGCTTCGGTTTGATTGGATGATCAATTCGAGAATGTGTCTTGTGGAATCAACTTTAGAAATTAACATTCTATTTTTGTTTTATTCAAAAAGCACACTTGGGCAGCATATTCTCAATGGAAGCTCAGCCATTACTTCTGATTAATGCAATAGCGAAATGCTTGTTGTAGTATTAGTGCAAAGCTAAGCAAAGCACTATCAGAAAATTATAAGAAATAGTATAAATGTTGCTCTTATCTACGGAATCAATAACAGTTCATCGACTACCGTAATCATCCGTCTGCCGATCGATTATTCATCAGCCATCTCCAACAAACTGTTGAGTAGGTGGAAATAAATCTTTTCCGTAAGCATCCAGTACAGGTTCAAATGACGCTAGTGATTGCTCTGTCCCGCCACCCAACGGCACTTCGTACACCGTGTTTCCTAGAATCTGGCACACACGGGGTGAGATGGAACCGAAATTTGATGAAAGTGCACCCGCGGAGGTGAAATCGGGGCCGGCTTACTTACATGCTGTGCTGTGCTGGTGTGTTGACCACATAATCAGCATCGCAAAAGTAAACATCCGATAAAAATGTCGTTCAAACGCAGCAGAAACCAAGCCGTCCTGCTTTGAGAGCAATTTCGCTTATCGGTACGACTGATTTGGGCGTTCCGGGCCCGGTACAGCGTTGCTCATCGCTCGGTCGTAGCGTGTGTCAAAAGGCGATGGTCAACGAGCGCATTTCTCTTGGAAGAAAATAGCAACATAACTCAAACGAATCGATAGCAGCATGACCTTTCCGTACGATGGTGGATGCTTTCGGGGAATCAAGAGGGAGCTGTTTGTGCTGCCAAGACCCGCAGCCAAGCATCTGGAACGGATGATTGATGAAATAAGCGAAATTACCGCCCAATATTGTTCAAATCTATTTTTAAGAGCTGATCAGCACACATTAGGAGAAATACTCTATCATTCACAATCGGTCGATTGTGGTGGCAATGACGTCGTTCTGTGACGGTTGATCCGAATGTTACATTTTTAACGATGTTGTTAAAATAATATTACTGTTAGAAAACGAAAATAACCAAAAACGGGAGGAATTCTTTGCCAAGCATTTATTACGTGAAACGCGCCAAAAAATTAGTCGTTTTATCCCGCTAATTGGTCCAAGAGCCCCGAATGTTGCCCTACCGCTCCTTTTTATCCCTGCCCTGATCAGTTTGGTTTGTATTGGTTCGGGTTTTCTGGCTATCTTCGGATGCCTTCTGTTTATGACAGGACGTTGGGCACTCTCCCATCAAACAGTCCCAACAATTACCTAATGTTAAGTGAGGAGATATTATAATGGATTATTGATGAAATGTGTGTTGGATTCATGATGAATAAGTTAAAAGCTTATTATAATTTCTAGCTAGAATCTTGTCAGATATTTTCCTCATTAAAAATTGGGTCAATAGAAAGTGCTCTCTTTGTGATAAAAATAGATGCAAATGAAGAAACAATTTTAACTATCGTTTACGAACCAGTGCGAGTTCGTAGGGTTTGGCTACGACCATACAGCAAATCAATCACATGCCGACCATATTCCACCGTTCTAACTATGCTCGAAAGCTTCACAACCCTCCTCACAAAAGAGCAATGACCGCAGGCCAAATGCAAACAAATCAGTACCGCTGTCCGTCTGTCGCTGTGTGATGAAATACAAACTGGACCGCTCTTTCCTCCACCCATTTTCAACTGTCCGAAACTAACAACATAAGCCATCTAGTGGAAATTAAAACTGTCTCGCCCTATAGTTCTGCTCTTATCGCCGAACTCGTCCGAACGATCAGATGCGAACGGACTGAGGATTAGGGTGGAAAACGAAATGTTATAGCAGAGAGAGAGATAAAGAGAGTGAGAGAGAGAGAGAGAGAGGGAGCAAGGGGCAGAAACGAGAGATTAAAAGCACGAAGTAACCATTCAATCAGGAAGATTAAAAACTGGCCTTTCAATACCGCTCCGGTACCGGGGACCGTCTTGCACGGAAAGAAATTGCATTCGCTCATTATGGAAATCAAACTTCACCTACAGAGATTTTCCACTCAATCAATCAAGCAAGTGGACAGCCTTCCCAGGCTTCCCTGGTGCCCAGCCACTAGTGGTTCTTGGAGTTGCACCCTCACGCTAGCACTGGCGCTGTTATTTTCTTCCCATCCGCTACGCCCAGATCGGTCAGACTTTTACTTGCGCTAGACGACAAAATAAATGGTTTCTCGATGTGTTTCCCACCCAGTCCCGCACCGTAGCGGGATTGATTAATGAATCGGTTGTAATTTAATACGGGATTTAATTTCAATCACTCAATCCTTAGTCAAACCCCTGCGCTTGGCCTGGTAGAGCCCGGCGGGCGGTATATCCCTTCCGTTAATCTGGCTTAAAGCGCTGGGAGTCACCAGCAGCGGGATGTGTGCTGGGCGCTCACCAAACCTAGGCTAGGATAGTAATTAATTTAAATGGATTCTCCTCTCGTGAGCGCAGTAAGGAGGAGCGAAAAGAAGCAAGCAAAGCATTGCTCGGTGTAAAATAATACGATATTAACAAGCTTCGATTGCTTGCGGCCTTACTTCTTCTTTTTTTTTGTTGGTACGTTCTTCCCCAACACAGTATGGTTTACTGCTAGGAAACGTTGCGGGGAAGACACATTCGAGATACGCTAAGTGATTGAGCGATTACGATCTAGCAAGACATACGTTCAGCTGTGAGAATAATCATCCATCTTTCTGCAATGAACAGTTCATTCCCGATTGAGGGATTTTATTCCCCGGTGGCCTTTTCAAACGGCTTAATATAAGCAATTAATAGTATTTTTTCTTTCAGGTTAGTTTACTGTAATGGTGTAATTGTCATCTTACACCTCCGTCTGATAAGAGATTATGATGCTCAGTATGATGAAATAAATAAGATAAATTTATTTAGAAAAGAACAATTGCTATGAGAGTGAAATACAACAGTTGCGTTTACAATATTCAAAAAACAATAAAATTAAAAAAAACGAAAACAAATAAAACGTTCACAAACATATCAATCGGCTTTCAACGACACCGAACTGCTTCCCTCCCCAGTCTAACCGCGGTGGGGACGTTTAATTGCCTTTGTTCTCGCGCCCGGTCAAACATACACTTCGGACCTTGCTCCGAACCCCACTGTAATCCCTAGCTCGTCATCATCATTGCCGGCATCATGCTAAGCGTGCATTATTTTCACAACTTAGCGTAATGCTAGCGTGCGCTAGCAACAAACTCGCCCGCAGACTCGTCACAGCACCGGTACGATCGATCGTTTACCGTTCCCTTTCCCGATCGGGTTGGCTGCGATATCCGTGTCCGGGTAGAAAACTTCCCCTTTTACACACACATACACACAGAGCTGAATAGCAACTTACCTTATCTGTTCGTCATCGCTTGGCCGGATCTGGACGAATCTTCGCACCGATAACCATGTGGATCTACGACCTCTGCTTGGCTGTCTCTCTGCCCATGTGTATGTCTGTTTGTGTGTGTGTGAGCTTCTTCCCTCAAATCCCTCGATCTCGCTGTGCAAACAATCAAACGTGCAAGTGCAAACATTGCACCCCATTGATTGTACACCAACACCAACCAATCCCCCTTGCGGAGGCATCTCTGTGTTCGGCAGCATGTTTACCGCAGATCTACAGAGAACTTCAATTGAGGTCCTCTCCCCCCCCCCCCCCCCCCCCCCCCCAGAACTCAACTGGCAATCCGGCAGCCACTGGATCATCAGCGAAAGAGAAAGAGAGCAGAGCAGAACAGAGGTGACCAACTGTGGTATCGCTTCCCGCGCGCCGGTGTGTTGGTGTCCGTTTCGGTGATCGCGATCCCGGCCGCTTCCAGCACCGTCCACCGATCAGTCACCAAAACGCTCTCCAAACCCCTTATCAGCACCGTTCGCTGATGTGAACCCCCGTTCAAACCCCAAATGCAGTGTTTGTATTGCTGTGTGTATGTGTGCGTGCGTGTGTGTGGAAATTCTATAAAAGTAGGCACCCGTGGCCGGGATCCGTTATTCCCGTCCTGAGGCCCGCCCGGGATCGCTGGTGACGACAGACGAGCCGCTGTGTGACGTACGTAGTGCCCGATCGGTAAAGAGTGAACCGTCTTCTCTGCAGTGTTGGAGAGAACGGTTTCATCTTTTTCGCCCACACCCCCCCGGTTACATTCCATGTTGAACTGTAAGGTGTAGTGAACATTTCCTGAGTGTGGAAAGTGTGGTTTAGTGCGTGAGAGTGCACGGACACGACACGGAACGATGTGGGTCCTCGGTGGAAGGAGGCTGCTCTGGAGCTTCCTGGTGTCGCTAGTGCTGATTCAAAGTGTGTCCGCAGGTATGTTCCTATACATTACGCGTGAAATATCGTCAGGGATGGAAGAGATGGCGAAGGTTCTCAGCATTGGAGCATCCACATGTTGTTGGTGATGCTAGCATTACTTCCGAGCAATGTATTGCTGTCGAGGGTGTCGATTAGTACAGCAAAGCGCGAGAAACAAGTGGCTGCTGTGGCCAGCGGTACCCATAAACCAGTTGAGATAATTTAGACAATAAATTGTAATAGGCAATTTGATGACGTCCCGCATGTACGGATCGTCAACGCTGCACGCTCGGAAATAGGGTGAGAAGTGCTGCCCGTTTGTTGAACAGCGCAGGTGGTGATCGTGTTGTTTTGGTATCACGAAAACAAGATAGAATCTGAGAAAAAAGAACCTTTTTATCACTTTACCCGCACCGATACTGGTCTTTCCTGGATCTTTTCGGGGCGAAGCAAACAACTCAGCACGACATACAAATTTTGGGATAATCCCTTAGTCAGTGCCTGTGTCTTTCTAATGAAGATTGACAATGGCGGCGGCGGCGGCGGTGGCAGCAACCAACGCACTGGCCTTTGTTTTCATACTTTTCAATGAATTCAATTAGCTTAACCAACGAGGTTGTTGTTGATGTTCTCACGGAAGTCAGGAGAAGCACCGGCGGGCGTGTAGGGTAAGTCGCAGTTCGGCAGCATTCTGGCAGTGTACACCCAGCACACCGAGTGTTCTAGAACGCGGAATCGTTGAAACAGAGCAAATGACTGTGGCTGTGTCTATTGCTGGGCTGTACAGAATGACGCATTTCGTGTGGCAATGTGTTTTCGAAAGATTGAAGCATTCTGATAGAGCCGTGTGTCAGGAATGTAAATATTTAGATATTGCAGCTAACTACAAACTGAGAGAGCTTTCAGCAAGCAGGTGTACCTACTTGGTGGTCTTTTCTAGAAAGAATGTAGAACTGACATGTTGTGATGATTTACCACAAACAATTTGAGAAGCTAGAGAGTGAATCGTTACAGCCACCGGAACTATCTGGAATGTTGAAGTTTTCTCGGGAAGAATAGTAGACAAAAAGAAGGAGGTCTCAACTCCGAGTAAATTTGCAAAATAGTTTTGACTAAGTACAAAAAGGAAAGTTCCAAGATGTCATACTCTACTAATGCTTCAACTCACACATGATCGCACACGATTCTAGAAACTCGTGGATGCATTAAAGCCAATGCCTTTTCACCGGTGAATGACTGATAAGCAGATGCCTAGTTGGCAGTCTTGGTAGGCCACCATTCTCGATCAATGTCAAGTTCAGGAGCAAGGCTTCAAAGCCGACGTACAATGTGTGCAGCGGGCATGGGCGGTTGTAGTGTCCGCGGTGCCGCGTTTAGCATGCGGCTTTGCCACTTCCCTTATCAACAACACTGAGTGTGCACTTTCACGATAATCGAAGCTGTCGTTTGTAGATGCCCTCCCGACACCCCGGGGGTCACGTGGGTCAGTACGAAAAATAAAACTGATAGTAAGCAGCCGCAAGTGCTCCGTCACTCGCTATCAGCCGGAATAGGTCAACAGACTGCCAGCAGATTATGCAACATGTGGACGGTTACGCTCGTACTAATCATTTGCTTCTATGCTTGCTTCTTTTCTACGCCTACCCCCTCGGACAACAGCATCGTGCAAGTCGGGATGCCCAGCACGTAAGTATTTAGCACGCCGCGGACGATACCGATCTATGGCTGACTGGGTTACGGGCAATTACTAACGGCAATGTTTCTCCTGCTTCCTGCTCCTGCTCACTACAGCTAACAAATCCAGCAAGTACACGTTCAAGCCCGGTTTCGTATATCAGTATGATGTGGACAGCTATGTGCAGCTTCAGCAGTCGGACAAGGAGAACAAGCAGACCACGCTGAAGGTCGACGGCAAGGTGGAGGTGTACGCCGGCGACAACTGCCAGTACACGCTGAAGGTGGTCTCGCTGACCTCGTACGCACCGGACGGCAAGAAGACGGCGTTCGGGGCCGACATCAGCAAGCCGGTCCAGTTCACGCTGTCGAACGATGAGCTGCTGCCCGAGATCTGTACCGAAGCGGACGATACGGACTTTTCGCTGAACGTGAAGCGTGGTTTGATTTCGCTGTTCCAGGTCGCGCAGGAGAAGAGCACCGAGACGGACGTGTTCGGCGTGTGCCAGACGTCCTTCTCGAGCTACCCGTCCGGCGATGCGACCGTCGTGGAGAAGGTGCGCGACCTGGGCAACTGTGCCTACCGCGAATCGCTCTCGAACAGCTTCGTGACCCGCATCGTCAACAGCAAGGCCGGCATCAAGTCGACGCCGCTGCTGCAAAGCTCGTACAATGCCCAGCAAACGATCAAGGGTGGTCTGCTGTCGGCGGTCAAGCTGTCGGAGGAGTACCAGTATCTGCCCTACCTGAAGGACAAGGTTGGCGTGACCGCGAAGGTAACGACGAAGCTGACGCTCACCGGCAACAAGGCGGGTGCTGCGCCGGCCCTCGGCGCTGCGAGTGAGCCGCGCACGATCATCTTCGAAAATCCCGACCAGCAGCCGGCCGGCAATCTGGCCGTCATCAAGCAGGAGCTGAAATCGACCGTCGAATCGTACACGAACGGCAACGTGGGCAAGAAGACGGCCAACCTGTTCGTGGAGCTGATCCAGCTGATGCGCTACTCGAAGAAGGAGGACCTGCTGACGCTGTACAACCAGGTGAAGGCGGGCAGCGTACACTCGAACAAGTCGCTCGCGCGCAAGGTGTACCTGGACGCGCTGTTCCGCGTGGGCACGGGCGATGCGGTCGAAGCGATCACGCAGCTGTACAAGAACAAGGAGCTGACCGGTGCGCAGGAGCAGAAGCTCGCCTTCGTTTCGCTCACGCTGGTACAGTCGATGACGCAGGATGCGCTGAAGGCGGTCAACAAGCTGCTGGACGGCAATCCGCCCCGCGAGGCGTACCTGAGCGTGGGTTCGCTGGTGAGCAAGTACTGCCAGAAGCACGGCTGCCAGTCGTCGGATGTGAAGGAAATCTCGAACAAGTTCGGCGCCAAGCTGGGCAAATGCCAGTCGACGTCGCGCGCCCAGGAGGACGTGATCGTGGCGGTGCTGAAGGGTGTCCGCAACTCGGACAATCTGGTCGCCCCGCTGCTCGATAAGGTGATCCAGTGCGCCGGTCCCGATGCTTCGTCGCGTGTGCGCGTGGCTGCCCTGCAAGCCTACCCGGCCGCTTCCTGCAACAAGAAGATCGTCAACGCGGCGCTCAGCACGCTGAAGGACACGAACGAAGACTCGGAAATTCGCATCCACGCGTACCTGTCGCTGGTCGAGTGCCCGTCGGCGAACGTTGCCAACGAGCTGAAGGCACTGCTGGACGCGGAGAAGGTTTACCAGGTCGGTTCGTTCATCACGTCCCATCTGGCCAGCCTGCGGGCGTCGGTCGATCCGACGCGGGACGCTGCCCGGCAGCACTTTGGCAAGATCCGCACCTCCAACAAGTTCCCGTTCGATGTGCGCCGCTACTCGTTCAACCGGGAGTTTTCGTACGCGGTCGAGTCGCTCGGTGTCGGCGCCAGTGCCGAGACGAGCGTGATCTACTCGCAGAAGAGCTTCCTGCCGAAGTCGGTTGGACTGAACTTTACGGCCGAGCTGTTTGGCAATGGGCTGAACGTGTTCGAGCTCGAGGGACGCCAGGACAATCTGGAACGGCTGGTGGAGCATTACTTCGGACCGAAGGGCTTCTTCTCCGGCATGGACATGCAGGCGGCGTACGATCTCCTGGCCGAACAGTACCAGAAGCTGTCCGGCAAGGCGAAGGAGCGCTTCCGCCGCGGCATCCGCGAGGACATCCGTGCGCTGGCCCGCACCGTCGATCTGCACAATGACGCGCTGAAGGACTTCAACCTGGACGTTACGATGAAGGTGTTCGGCTCGGAGCTGTTCTTCCTGAGCACGGGCGAGAACGTGCCGACCGATCCGGAGCAGTTCCTGGACAAAGCGCTTGAATGCTTCGACAAGATGATCGAAGGGGCCAAGAAGTTCGAGCACACGTTCGAGCACCATGCCCTGTTCCTGGACACGGATCTGGTGTACACTACCGCTCTCGGTCTGCCACTGAAGCTTTCGGCGCAGGGTGCCGGTGTGGCGCGTGTCGATGCCGCTCTCGAGCTGGACGTCAAGAGCCTGGTGAAGGACTACAGCAACGCCAAGTTCAACACGAAGTTCCAGCCAAGCGGCAGCTTCGAGGTGACCGGAACGATGAGCGTGGACGCGTTCAACGTGATGACGGGCATGCAGGTGGCCGTGTCGGGCCACTCTTCGGGCGGTGCGGCCGTCAAGTTTGCGCTGCACGATGCCACCGCCTACGATCTGACGGTCGACGCGCTCCAGGGCAAGCAGGAGCTCGTGTCGGTCAACTTCCGCGAGGTGATCATTACGCGCGAACGGGGCAACCAGCTGATTACGCTGCCCGCCAAACGCCAGGACTTTGGCTCGAAGTTCAGCGAGTGCTTCGACAATCTGTACAGCGTGATCGGTGTGACGGTGTGCGCCGCACACAAGGTCGACCAGGAGGAGCTGTTCGAGGTGTACCTGGAGGTGGAGCCGAAGTTCCACTTCTCGGGCAAGTTCGACAACTCGAACCCGCAGCACCTGCAGCTGTCCCTCAGCTTCGATACCCCCGGGTCGCAGACGAAGCGTCTGACGAACCTGCGACTGGAGGGTGTGACCGCCGGCGAGCTGTACGTGAAGGCGACGCTCGAGTCACCGATCCGCAACGTCGACTTCAAGCTGGGAGTAAACAACAACGACAAGGAGGTGGCCCTGTACGCCGTTGCGCACAATGGCGTGGAGGAGTACCTGGCCAAGATTGGCTTCCAGAAGGGTGCGTCCGGTGGGCGCGATGAGTACGTGCCGATCTTCACCATCCGCTCGCCGAACGGCGACGCCCAGGTGTCCAAGTTTGTGCAGACGACCGGCAAGATCGTGGTGGAGAGCCTGGATGGCGGCAAGCGCAAGTACAACCTGGAGAACATCGAGTGGACCAGCCCGTACGCCCCGAAGACGACCATCAACGGGCACGTCGTGTCGAACGGCGAGCGTAGCTTCGATGCCAACGTGGACGTGAACGTCGGTGACGTGAAGAACAACGTGGTGGGCCATCTGGACTTTGATCTGAAGCACGTCAAGCTCGACCTGGAGAAGAAGACGCCGAGCGATGCGAACAAAAACTTCAAGGTCAACCTGGAGGTGGCGTACACGGACAACTCGTTCAAGAACCTGTTCTCGTTCGCCAGCGGCAAGGACTTCAACAATCCCTCGAACAAGTACGAGCTGAGCCAGTACGCTGAGTTTGAGCTCAAGCCCGAGGCGCAGGGACTGGAGTCGCTGAAGCTGGAGAACAAGCTGCAGCTGCCGAAGCAGCTGATCCGACTGGACTTTGCCACGAACAAGAACAAGTTCTACCTGGACGGTGAGTACGGGTACGACAAGTACAAGATTGCGGCGAACGTGGATGCGAAGTACAACGAGAAGACGCCCGGGGATTACGATGTGCAGCTGGGCGGTTCGCTCAACAAGCACTTCTTCAAGTTCTTCTCCAAGCGCATCGTGGAGGCCAACAAGAGCCGCTTCAGCAACAAGCTGACGGCCAGCACCGGTACCAAGTTCGAGCTGAACGGTGCCGTCACGAACCGCTTCACCAGCCAGGATGGTGAGCTTAACCTCGAGGGATCTCTCATCGCTGTCGAGAAGGCTTCTCCTTACAAGTGAGTAGGAAACGCAATGATTATTGGCAGGGCAATGATATCACTAATTGGTTGTGCTGTTCAGGCTTTCTTTGACAGTTCAGTTCTCGGCCGCGAACGTCCTCTCCAACGCCAAGGTGCTGGTGGATAAGGAAGAGTTCGCTACGTACGACTTCAAGCTAGAGCGGGGACAGGATCCGAACGGCAAATTCACGGTAAGTCTCCGCAAACAACTCTCAACTCGTTTCAGTTTTCCTTACGCCACATGTTTCATTGACTCTCCCAACAGTTTGTGGTGAAGGACTTCTTCAACGGAAATGGTGAACTAAAGTCGGCCAAGGGTCAGGGTGAGCTGTTCGCCCTGGTCACGTTCGTCAAGCAGGACCGCAAGGTGAAGCTGGACAGCAAGTTCAAGGTGAACGCACCGGTGTACGATGTGGCTGCCGATTTCTACTACGACTTTGAGAAGGACAACAGCAAGAAGGTACGCTTCGAAACCAAGAACAAGGTCACCCAGACCAGCTTCGACAGCAAGAACAAGGTGGAGGTGTTCTCGGAGAAGTACGAGCTGAACGTACAGAGCCAGGGCAACCCGAAACCGGTCGATGGCAAGTTCAACGTCAAGGTCAGCCTGCTGCTCCCGACCGGACGCCAGTTCGGCGGCGAGTTCCAGCGCGATGCCTCGACCAAGGACGAGAAGCGCTCCGGCAAGATGGCGGCCAGCGTGTACGACAAGCAGCCCGGTGGCAAGAAGCGCTCGGTCGAGTGGGCCGGCGAGCTGAAGGATATGGACGTGAAGACGAAGTTCTTCGACGCGGTGCACAATGTCAAGTACTCCGATCTCGAAGGCAAGGATGTGGTGCTGGACGTGACGCTAAAGCATGCGCCGGCTGGTAGCTACAAGTCGGCCGCCGGTAGCTTGAAGGTTTCGGGCAGCTTGCTTCCCCAGGTGACGGAACTGAGCGTGGTCGTCGATGAGTACTGTGAGCATCACGCCAAGTACCACGTCAACGGCAAGTACGGGGCGGACTTTACGGCTGCACTGGTCGGTGGGTACCACACCGGAGGGCACGGCAAGCCGGCCACCCACGACCTGAAGGTTGACGTGGGTGCTCCATCGTACAAGGTGGGCGTATCGTCCAGCGGCAAGTACCTGCAGCCAGAGTCGGACGACGGTGTGTACGAGCTCGACTACAGCGGATCGGTCGACTTCAACGGCAAGAGTGCGTCGGTGTCGACGCAGGCCAAGGGCAACTACAACCGTGGCAATGGAAAGCTGAACCTGAACCTCCCGAACGTGGACCCGATCGCGGCCGAAGGTTCGTACACGTACGACGCGAAGGAGGAGGGACCGTTCCAGACGAACGGCGCCCTGAAGGTGTCGTACGGTGCGGGCAAGAACTTTGAGTTCACCGGCACCGCCAAGGCCCCGTCGATGGACGATATCCAGGTGCACGCGACGCTCAAGTCGGAGTTCGAGAACGTGCGCAGCGTCGACCTGACCTTCAAGCACGCCAAGTCGAGCGACAGTGCGTACAACACGAAGCTGCAGCTGACCGCCGACGACAAGAAGTTCAGCGTGGAGAACGCGGTGGTCGTGTCGGAGACGAACCCGTCCGTTGACTTTACGCTCGGCTATCCGGGCAAGACGGTGAAGGTGTCGGGCAGCTACAAGGCGCTCGGCCACAGCGCATTCAAGGCGGACGCCAAGGTGCAGAACCTGGCCAACTTCGACATGGAAGCGAACGTGGAGGCCAACTTTGACAGCTACCAGACGTTCTACGTGAAGCTGTACGGCGATGCGCCGATGCTGAACACGAACAAGTTCTCGGTGGAGGTGAACGCGAAGCCGGGCTCGAACGGCAAGGGCGTTAACTTCCGCGCGTCCGAGGGCGGTAAGGACATACTGAGCGGCTTTGCCGACTACTCGGTGAAGGAGCAGGGCAAGGCGATGGTCATCGAGGGCCAGGGCAACGTGAAGCTGTACGACAAGCAGCAGACCGCCACCTTCAAGCTGATCCGCGAGAAGCTGTCCGAGTCGGGCATGTCGGCCACGCTGACGGCCTCGGTGGGCAAGTTCACCGTGCTGCACGAGTCCCGCGTCCAGCCGAACGATTTCCGCGTCAAGACGAGCGTGTGCGACGAGAAGAAGAAGTGCACCAAGCTGGAGCTGCTCTCGAAGCTGGAGCGCGCGGCCGGTGCGTTCAAGCACGAGGCGCTGGTGTCGGTGGAGGTGCAGCAGATGGGCTACGAGCACGAGTTCGGCCTGTCGGCCAAGACGAGCGCCAACGGGCTGAAGTTCGACCACACCACGGACGTGCAGCTGAAGGAGAAGAACCAGCCGAAGTACCAGTACCTGTTCTACGTGCATCCGACCTCGGCCGGAGCGAGCCTAATACTGCCGACGCGCACGGTCGCCGTGGAGGGTGTGCTGAACCTGCCCAAGGACAAGTTCGGACCGTTCGACGGCAGCGTGTCGTTCTATCTGGACAAGAAGAACGAGCCGGACAACAAGGCCACGTTTGCGGTGCGCGGCGAAACGAAGATGCTCGGCTCGACCGGCGTCAGTGCGAACGGTGCGCTGACGTTCTCGCATCCGACGATCAAGGCGCTGGCCATCCGGGCCAAGGGTACGCTCGATGGGGACAAGCAGACGGCGGACGGATCGGTTGAGTTTGACGTGTTCAAGAAGGCCGGCGACAAGATCGTTGCCAAGGTGCGCTACGCCAACAGCGACCAGTCGTTCAAGGGCTTCAACATCACGACCGAGGCAAGCGTGTCAAGCAAGGGCCTGGGGCTGAAGTGTGGCTTCAGCGGCCACTCGGCCATGTCGCTCGCAACCCGCCAGGCCAGTGCGGCCGGTTCGCTCACGCTGCCGTTCGAGGGCTACACGTTTGGCTCGTACTTCTTCGGCAGTCCGGAATCGTTCGACTTCCTGCTGACCCGCTTCGGGGACGACTTTGTGCGCGCGCACGGCACGTACGATGCGAAGAAGTACCGCGGCGACCTCACCTCCACCTTCAAGTTCCTGCCCAACCGGCCGGTGGTGTTCGAGTCGCAGCTGAACGGTCTGTCGTCGGCCAAGTTTGCCTTCAAGCAGGACCAGTTCTTCAGCGCGGACGGTACGTTCGGCGTGGACAAGGCGATGGTGCTGAAGGTGATGGGCGAGGGTAAGCCACTGCTGAACGCGAAGGTAACGCTGGACGCCAGCCACTTCCTATCGACCGAGTACAATGTGGACGAGGCGAACGCGAAGGCGTTCCTGGTGTCGCTCAAGAACCAGCTGAACGCCGACTTCGAGGTGACGCGGGCGGACGTCAGCCAACGCTACGCCAAGCTGGCCGAGGAGCTGAACAAGCTGTCGACGAACCTGGTGAGCGCGCTGCCCGAGTTCGGCAAGTTCCAGGAAAGCTACGCCAAGCAGCTGCAGAAGCTGCAGGAGGACATCATGAGCGATCCGGCCCTGGCTGAGTTCGTGAAGGCTGCCACCAAGATCTTCCAGCAGGTGAGCGAAGTGTTCGGCCAGCTGTCGCAGGTGTACGTGGAAAGCTTCCGCAAGATGTCCGCCCTGGTGAACGACGTCGTCGCCCAGCTGATGGAAACGTTCAACACGAAGGTACTGCCGGCGCTGAAGGAGCTGTCCACCAAGGTGGAGGCGATCTTCTTCAACGTGTACGAGGAGACGGTCAAGCTGGTGGTGGCCGTGTTCGAGCGCACCGTCAAGGCGCTGAAGGTGTTCGAGGAGGACTTCAACAAGATCGCCACGAGCGTGTCGGAGCTGTTCCGCACGTTCGCGCAAACGTTCAGCAAGGCCGTCCAGGTGCTGGAGAAGGAGCTGAAGGAGCTGTACAAGCTGGTGCAGGAGTACTTCGACACGTTCGACGAGTTCAAGGCGGTGAAGGAAACGTTCAAGGAGTACTTCGACGGGTTCGACCGGTACGCGTACCAGCTGCTGAAGGAGCTGCTGTCGCTGGTCGAGGCGGTCTACCCGATGCCGGAGGTGACCGAGCTGACCACCGCGATCAACAAGTACATCACCAGCAAGCTGGACAACAAGCCGGTCAACGATGTGGAGGAGCTGAAGACGCTGTTCGTGAGCCTCGTCAAGGTGCTGAACCAGGCGGTGGAGCGCCTCATCGCGGGAGTGAACGTGCAGCTGTCCGAGCCGACGTTCGGCAGCGACAGCTTCACCTCGTTCGTCACCTTCAAGTTCCTGCCGTACGTGTCGAGCATCCAGTTCAGCCCGTGGAACTTTGTGCGCAACGAGAAGTTCTACTCGGTGCGCGACCTGATCCACCAGCTGCGCCTGTACGCGTTCAATCCGTTTGCGCGCGTGCCGATGTTCCACATGCACGCCCAGCTCGGCGACGGTGGCCACTTCTTCACGTTCGACGACAAGCACTTTACGTTCGCGGGCAGCTGCTCGTACCTGCTCGCGTCCGACCTGGTCGACGGTAACTTCAGCATCGTGGCGGACATGGACGGCGGACGCCTGAAGTCGGTGACGCTCGTGGACAAGGACTCGACGGTCGAGCTGACCGCCAAGGCGGTGGTGAAGTACAACGGCAAGGAGACGGATCTGCCCATCCACCAGAAGGATGTGTACGTGTTCCGCAAGTACTACACGGTCACGGTCGGCACCAAGTACGGTGCGCAGGTGATGTGTACGACCGACCTGAAGATCTGTCACTTCTTCGTGTCCGGGTTCTACTTCGGGCGGCTGCGCGGTCTGCTCGGCAACGGCAATTACGAGCCGTACGACGATCTGGCGGTGCCGAACGGCAAGATCACCGAGGTGTCGACGGACTTTGCGAACAGCTACAAGACGAGCCAGGCGTGTGCGGCAGTCGCCGACCACGGTCACGATTCGCACGACCACTCCAGCCCGACCTGTGCCAAGTTCTTCGGCTCGGAGTCGTCCCTGAAGCTGTGCTCGTACCTGCGCGACCAGACCGGCTACAAGGAGGCGTGCAACCATGCGGCGCACGATGCGGGCGAGAAGGCGGACGAGGCCGCTTGCGGCATTGCCCGGCTGTACGTGTCCGCCTGCACGCTGTACGGCATCCCGACCGTGCTGCCCAGCCAGTGCGAGAAGTGCTCGACCGACGAGGGCCGCTCGGTCGATCTGGGCGACTGGTACTCGGTGAAGGCGCCGCAGAAGAAGGCCGACGTGGTGGTGGTGGTCGACACGTCGCTCGGCACGCTGCTCGGCGAGCTGGTGCAGTCCACGATCAACGATCTGCGCAAGGAGCTGAAGGCGACCGGCATCAGCGACGTGAACGTTGCGGTGATCGGCTACAGCAAGACGGACAAGTACACGAGCCTGTTCTCGAACGGCGGCAAACTGGACTACACGGGCAAGCTCGGCCAGGCCGACGTCAGCAGCGGACCGAAGCAGTGCCGCGGGCTGGTGACGGGCATCGAGTCGGTGGACGCGTTCCTGCAGCTGCTGCAGAAGATGGGCGAACAGTCGCGCGAGAACTTGGGCGCTACGACCGAGGTGTACGCGCTGCGCCGTGCCTTCAGCTATCCGTTCCGTGCCTCCGCCAGCAAGTCGGTGCTGGTCTTCCGTTCCGATTCGTTCGAAATCGCTCAACCGGTAAGTGTGACCTGCTGCGAATCTCCGTTGCGAATCTCCTTACTAATACAAACTTGTGTGCCACCTGCAGGGAAGCGCAATGAGCGCCGCACTGGGCATGGCGAACGTTAAGGCGCGCGGCATCATGTTCAACATGGTCGCTCCGCTCAAGAGCGTCGGACTCACGAACACCAAGGACCAGTCGAAGGTCAAATCGATTGTTGGTAAGTTTGGGTCACGAGCCACTCAAAATCGCACAACCACTCATTCATTACGCCATTGTGTTTGCAGGCTTTAACGAGCGCGTCGTGTACCACATGAACGACAAGAAGCGCACCCTGGGTTCGGCCGAGATGAAGAAGTCGCTCAAGTACGACGATGTGGTCGCCGTGTCCGCCGTCGAGCGGTTCGGCGGCAACTTCTTCGTGCTGCAGAACTACGCCCAGCAGAAGACGCCGAAGGACAAGAAGCAGTACATCTCGATCGTGGCGGCCGTGCTGGCCGACCAGCTGTCCCGCACGGAGACGACGAACGATTGCGTCTGCTATCTGCGCGGTGGGCTGCATCCCGAATCGCTCTGCACCGCCTCCGACATGCAGGTGCTGCCGCCAGCGGTACGTATGCGAATGGGCGCATGAATTCCCCAGAGGGTAGTCGTAACAGTGCTTGATGCTTATTCTTTTCGTTGCTCTTCCATCCACAGAAAAAAGCCGGTGGTGCCAAGGGATAAGACCTAGTCCTCGACCAACATCCGTAGAGGTTATTTATTGCGGTAAGAAAGCGAAACAGTGTGCACTCATCGCACCAACCAACACCAACACAGGGCAGCGAAGGAGTGCAGTCGCAGGCGGACGGTCCATAGAGTCCTAAGGTCCTGCTAGCAGCGGAAGCTGGATACGAAATAGACGTACAACAAGGCAATGTATCTTCTACCAACGCACTGTTTCTATTGTTAAGATCGTATTGTGTCTGATTTAATAAAGTAATGTGACTTTACAAACAATAACTGTCATTGGAATGGAAAGTATCATTTGGTTACCAACGGACTGGGAAAGAAATGAGAATGTAATTGAATACACCACAAGCTGCAAATCGGATTCAGCGCAGCCACCAAAAGACCGGATCGGTGAATGCATCACTAATCGTATAATTGAATGATTTTTCTTTTCAGCTAAAAGCTGTTCAGTGGCTGCGATTCTCTTCGCCTCCTGTCCGAACAACAGGGGAAGATGCATGGCAACTTTATTTTTACTGTTAATTTCCCCCACTCAATCACTTGTTGAACCAGGCACACAGACACATACACAGCAGGCATGCAATTGACTTGCAGGGCATTGAAATTGCAAATGATGAATGTTTGTTTGTGGCCGGTGCCACTTTTCAGCCGCAAGGCTCGCTCAATCATCGCACATTAAAGTGAAATGAAAATCGATTTCCACCCCTCGTCGTTAACGCACGCCATACACACACATAAACACACAAGTCCACATCGCAGGTCAACGTCATTGTTGTTGACGCGTGTAAATTATTGATGCTGAAGCCTGCTAATTTATTTAATACACATTTTAATGATTATTTGTTGTTCGTGTGTGTGTGTGTGTGTGTGTTAATGATTCACTATAATGGCAAGTTCACCCGTAACGAATCAAAGGCTATTTCTGCTTCTATGATTGGGATTTGTTTTCCGCCAGGGGCCGTTTCTGTTGATATTAAAGGGAATTACAAATTCGAATTACAATACGAAAACTACAATATTTTCCATTCCAGTAGTTTACTTTCCTGCCTCAAACCGGAGGTGAATGTTATTATAATTAAATCGTTTATCATTACTTTACTCTCCCCCTCCTTCAAGAAAGTGTGGAATGTGCTTCCAAAAATCGCTCCGAATGCTTTTTCTTCCCTCGCGAGCTGCAGATCACCGCAGCAACACCATCAGCGGCTCCCAGTGCTTTAAAACCTTTTCTGCTAATGAACTTCGCCAGCCCGGCCCGGCACAGCACGCACGTGAAGCCAGCACACCTTCCCGGAAAGCGGGCGAAAGAAAGTGTACAAACCTGAAGCCGTAGCTATAGCTGCATAATTGATCAGATTGCAAATGGTTTAATGCATTATGGATGGGATTAAATCGATTATATGCATCGCTTCTGCTGGTGCCGTTGGTGCCACTTGGTAGGCGCGTTGGGCGCGTGTGACCCCGGGAACGCAACCAGCTTCCTTTCCGGTTCTCCGTACTACACACGCTGGACGGGCTGATCTCACCTTGCTAACCTGGGATGGGTGGCACGGTAATGTTAAATTACCAAAACAAAAAACCCGGTCCACCCAAATCCGAGATAAGTCCCCCAATCCTTCCCGTGAGTGGGTTGCCTTCGATGAATGGGGAAGTACCTAAACAACTTCACGCCGCTAGAGCTCCTTTTTAGCCGATTGTTTAGGCGATTGTTTAGCCACCTTCCACACACACACACACGGTTTGAACAGCATGAAACCTCCCGCTGTACGGCCGGATGCAACGATTTCGACCAACTGCATCTCAGATATCGTTTGCGGAAGGGATTTTGAAAGTATTTCGGACAGTGCGGGGCGATCGGGTAAATACGAGCAGGAGCAAGAGTTGGTTCGTAAAAAGCAATGACCGTAAAGGATCACCGAGCGCTATTGTTAGGTTGGGGGGGAGATTTTCTCCGGACTCTCTATAGCCCAGATAGTGCGACTCCATCTTGTATCCAAGCACGGTCCGTGTAGTGGAGATGCAGGAGAAATATTTCGGCGTACGCTTCCAACCGTACCCGCAACCTCATGATGGAATGTAATGCGCATCGGTTACCAGTGCTGCCCAGGCTGCTTGATCCGAATTCGATAGCCGACAAACAGGACTGCAGCTGCAGCTAGTATTGGAAAGCGATCCGGAAGCGTAGATTGAACAACACTGAAGCTGCTGTCGGTCGGCTGACCGAAACGAGCAGATCGGTGTAATTTAGGAGTACATGCACGATGGGTGACCCCGTTGTGCGTGGGTTTTATCGGGCTCATCGAATCGTGCTGGATTGTACACAATTTTAAATTAATTTTCATAAATCCTTTCCACCCGTTCCCTCACAAACCGCGCAAGCCCCGTCACTGGGACAAGTGCTTGTTTTCTAATTGAAATTCTGAACTACGCTACATTGGTTTGTGTTGCAGCCTGGCTAGCTAGCTAACCGCACGGATGGTTGATTTCCAATTGAATTCGGGATGTCCATTTTTCGTGCAATCCACTGGACAGGCCGGGCCACCGTGTGACGGAGACTGTACGGATAATTCCGTACACCGACTCCGCACGTGGACACTTTGACTCCGGCTCTCCAAAGGATGGCTCCCGGGGGGACAAGAAGGTGGTACGCTCTTTGCACTAATCAAACCTAATTGGGTATTAGAAGAACCTCCGACCACCCGCGCAGGCCGGTTGTCATACATGCAATTGGGGGCTTAGCAGCGGAACGCTCGTGTCGTTTCTTGTGTCGTGTGCCAGCCTCATTCGACGCGATATCGCGATCTGAAGCCACAGCTTGAGATGAAATGAGTCCCACGGCTCGGGTTACGGTTACGGTTACGATGCACTCTGCCACTCAGTAGTGACTCGCCGCCACCCATCAAACACCACACAGACACACAAACGCTCACACTTGTGTGACTTTTGCCGGAGGTTGTTGAGCTGATAGTCACATACGAAAATGCATAAAAACTGATTTACCTCCTGAGGGCGGATCGTAAAAGCTAAAATATGCTAGCGTGCGCCTTAATTGAATGGTTGGGCGACACCGTGCCTGTGTAGGATTTGGACTATTTTTCTAGCGTTATTGAGAAACCTGTTTTCTGTATCTGTGTATGTGTGCGTGTTTTTTTTCTTTTTGGGCACACAAAGTCATGACAGGTTTAACGACAGACTTCAAACAGTTTACGATCAAGCTCATCACACGGCCAGAAGCTAATTTAAAGCGTGAACGTTTGCGCTCCCCTCCTCCGATTTGTTGCGAATTGTTGCGCCTTTGCGTGCGAAGGTACGGAGTGAGGGTGTCGGTAGAATGGGTCACGCTCGTCACGGCCCGTTTTTCGTTGACCTAGAGAAGATACTTCGGGTGGGCCGGGTGCATTAACGGACGCATAAGTGACATAAAACTTAAGTGCGCTCGTCCCGCGTGATTGCCGGACTATCGGGAACAATTTCTTGAGGCATTTGTGTTCGTTTTTTTGGCTGTTTTATGCTCAACGGACGTATTATAAGAAGCTGCAGCCCGGCAGTTGGTAAAGAGATATCCATAAAATTTAACGCACACACACACACACACTTGGGCCACGTTCTTGACGGGGTTTGATGAACCTGTTTGATGGATTAAAAGCGAATAACGAACACGTTGTATTCGCGGGAATTGATAACAAGTTGCTTTAACGAGGTAAGATTGTAGGGAGTTTTTACCGCAAGACTGACTGGATCGTTCCCTTGGTTTTCTAGGAACAACAGCTAAAATAGTTACAAATGCCCATGAATTGTTTCATCGGAGGCTTTTCATCACATTAGGTGCAACGAACAGTTGAGCGATATCCATGTAAAATTAAACACTTTTAGGGCAAACACAAACCTTTCGCGGAATCACTTGCAACAGTCCCACAGACGCATACAGTTTCAGTTAAGCAGCTCAACGCATCCAACACCATTAAAATACATGTTGCCAACATTTACAACAAGCTTGGCGTTTTGAAAGTTATGTTTCCATTAGCCGGGCACCGTTGCCAACGACGCCGTAACCGTTTCATTCTTCGCACCATTAGTCGTTTAATTTCTGGCGGCCAGTTTTGTAATGGATGTGCTGCCGGATGGGCCGATCCTACGGCCGGACTGGCTATATAATGGCAGGAAGAACCGGTTCACGATACAAACACACACACACACACTCCGGCCGTATGTCTTCCGGTGCGATGTATTGCCATGTAATGATTGCGTTAATGGAGCATAATTAACGTTCTTAATTATCGATTTCCTTCGTGCTGTTTTTATTTATTGCAACGCTTCCGATGGTGCTGGACTTGGGCAAAGTGGCCCATCGATCGGACTGCGAGGTGAGGGAATCAGCCGTACGCTGGCACGTTTAGTTTGGTCCGGTGTTTGTTTAAACAAAGCATCGTTATTTTAGTCATACAAGCTACATTTATAAAGATCAATTTTCCACAAGAAAGGAAAAAAAATAATTCACTGCTCAGTAGCAATGCTTTCTCTGCTCATTCGTTTGCGACCTTTTTCCACGTTTGCACTCACCCCGAAAACGTCTGGCATTTTTCTGCTTTTCCCATAGCCCTGTAGCTCTGGCTCCTCGATCCGTCCCAAGCGAAACGTTCTAAATCCTCACTTTTTTCAGTTATGAGTCGCATCAGCATCAACCCTTAACGCTTTGGCGGAGCATCGGCGGGCAAACGAACGGTGACAGTATCGTTTGCTCGGTCGCTTACTCCCGACCCTAAAGGCACGGGAATCCGGTGGCAGCCACCCAGTCAGGCCAAATGACTAATCAAGTCACTTGATTGCAGCAGTGAATGTTATTTTCACAGTCACTTCATTTCCCCATGCGCTAGCGGACCGGGCGCCCGGCTCCCGGTGGTCCCTTGCCAGCTACCACGTCCGCACCGCCATGCCCGGGGTCCCACCTCGGGTGGCTCGGGCGATGATGAGAGTGCAAGTTGGATAGTTCACTTCAATTAGTAGCGTCCTTCCGACCTTCCCGCAGCTCGCTTGCCGTGAAATGGGTTTTCATTTGTAAAGTAAGTATTCCTTTTTGTGCTGTTCGTTTGCGCTGTACTGTACGTTTTGCTACACCCGATGACTTTGGTAGCCGCTGTAGATGGGTGTGCTGGGTGTGTATGTGTGTGTGTTGGTTTTTTTAGATCGTTTCTATGGAAACTCTTAAGCACATCCTTTAACCCTCTCATCACGATACACGCACCAGCACTGGACTGTTGACTGTACACTCTCCATCCAGCCGATGGACGGCAAGATAAACGCAAGGAATGGAAGAAAATTCAGGAAACATGAACTGTGGGGAGAAAAAAGAAGTCCCCTCCTGGGACTTCGGCTAGAGGGCCAGCTCGAAAGTGTAACAGTGCCCCGGGTGAGCTCATCTCCGACGGTGAATAAGAACGTTGCGAACACATCGGACACGTAGCGAGAATCGATTATAAAATCTCTCGGGCAGTTATGTTGCGATGTAGCTGCCGCGCGTGTGTGTGTGTGTGCGGCCACAGAGCGAGACGGTTGTCCCAGCCACCACACACTCGGATTCGCTCGAAACACCATACACGCTCCGGGTGGTTTGTTTGGTGAGATATCCCTTTGCCACATTCGCACTAACGTACACACACACACACACACAAACACTCACAGCCACAACACACAAACATGGAACCCTTCGGAGCTTCCCGGACTGGTCGACCATGCTACTACAGTGCCAATCAAAAATTAAATTTTATAAATATTCATGCAAATGCTAACATGCAATTGTGGCTTTTGGGGCATTACACACTTAATTAATTTTTATGTTGTCTCTTACACACTCTGCCTCTTTCTCTCTCTTTCTCTCTCTCTCTCTCTCTCTCTCTCTCATGCTGGTGCACCTGTTTGTGTTTCATTTCCCGTAGGCTGGCAATGGCGACCGAACCGGCCCCCGGAATCTTCCAAAAAGTCCCGATGGGAGTAGCACGTTGTAGTATGTTGCGGAGGTTGTCACACGCTAACAGGACGTGCTGAGGAACGGAGAGGCGGGCAAATGACACAAGCGCAAGCAAGACCAGCATGGTGCCGATGGAAGGGATAGTTTGTAACGCCAATTTGTCCGCACCCGTATGCATACGATGAACTGTACCGTACCGTGTCGTAATGATAATAGGGGATAAGATTGTTCCTATCCGCACAGAGGTTAATAAGAAGACTGTCTAAGAATGTTGAAGAAACCAATGAAGGGGGAGGGAAAGGACTGTCTTTAATTAGCACAAAGGGTAGCACGAACAACAGATAACGATGTAGGATAATTGCTCAACACACTGAAACCCTTCACAGTGTGTATGCGAAGCTGTTTTGGGCACAGGAATATCCAATGTACCACTCGGTGCATGGTTTCGAAGCCCGTTTTGTATGTCCAACTGGCAAGATGTAAAACATTTCTACAAGTAAACAACCTCCACATCATCTGCTAACTAGTTTCATCAACGGATGCACTCGTGTCTTCACCGTTAATTATATTTGCCACGCAATCGAAACCGTTCCATACCAACACACACAGTCACGGCCTCGGTTGACTGAATCGTATCATTGACTCCTTCCCGATCACTGGATGCAAATTCTATACCCCCCCAAAAAAAACAAAAACAAAAAACTGACCCCACGAGTAAATACTCCCGCTCCGGCAGCGCTCGAACTACACGCTTTGCTAATTTAATTAAGCTTCCAAAATGTTTACCAAATGCGGTATCGAACCGTCGTGACCGAGCTCGATCATTCGGCGCCGCTGCGGCCGGCGTAGCAAGGAGCGGGCTGGCCCGCAAAATTGGAATCAAATTTTGTGCTTGCCGTGCTTGTATCCAGCAGGCGACCTGGAGCTTGCAGGGGACTATCGCTCTCGAGCCGGCAACATGTCGCTGGAACGGGGCAGAACGGCGCTTTTCGGTCGAGCGTAATGATTGAAATTGATACTCCAGCGCCTCTCAGGCCGCAGCAAAAAAAAGGCACCCAGACTGGAGCTCACGGTGGCTGAACTTTCACTCCCCGCATTCTGATGCTACTGCGGTTTTCCCGATCAAGCATTTTTCCCGTGGTGCATCCGGAGTGCTTGCCGGACACGGCTGACCGCACCACTTTCCCTTTACTTAAGCGCAGATGTGCGCTACTTATACCAATCGATGATGCTCGGAAAAGGTGCCCTTGCTAGTTGAACCGCGTTATCGTGCACGTGGTTTGGCTCTTCCTTCGATCAAGTCCAGTGACCGAGCCGGCCAGGGTTGGTAATTGAATTTTTACCCCGAGAGCGCGTCCTGGCGTCATCGAATTTCCGGCACTTTTGGTTTGTGGTATGGGTGGGACACATCTTTCCCTGCGCGACCTCTCTATCCAAGATCCAAGAATTAGAGAGCAATGGTTAAAATATGGCTACACAACTCACAGCGCCAGCGTTGGTAGAATGTTTTCTGTTCGCCGATGTTTGACGATGATTCAACACGAACGCGACCGCTCGTCCGGTTCGGTTGAGCCACGGAAAGGCTGCGTGAAAAATGGCCCGCAGAGTTTTCGGCAAAGCGAGCTTTAACCAAAAGCAGGTAAAAAAGAAGCATGCCCAAAGTAACCAAGAACTCAATGCAATACAGACCCCAGCCCCGTGAGTGAAAAGAGGAACAGCCCACGAATGGAAGGCATGTACGGAGACCAGTTTGCGAATTTTGCACCAGGTAGCGGTGACTTGTAATCTATCTCTTTATCTACTGAAGCGCGCCCCACCAGCGTGCATCCATTTATCTTCTTTCGTGGCGCAATTCGCTGCCGGTTGTGTATGTTTTTTTCACGCTTCTGGATTGTACTGCTGTTTGGCTCGCTCGGCATGGCTCACGTTTCGCTGCCGAGCACCCAAACAGTGTCTGCCTGGCCATGGACTCAAACAGCAAAACCAAAAATCGGAAGAAGGAATCGAACGGATGGAGGTGAAAAATCTTTCCCCTTGCGGCTGGTTCGGCTGCTTCGCCGGATTGTTTCAACCGCACAGCCACGCCAAAGTTGACGAGCAGAGAAACCGATGACGACTGCGACGTGTTCGGCGTGTGCTTATCGGGTTGTTAAGGGGAAAATAGAAAACGTGCGCACGATGCCGGCGGAAGATTATCCATAATCCATCACCGGTTATTAGAACCTGAGCTTGGTTGGTGGTGGTGGCTCCGTGCTCGGCATGCTTGCTTCCCCGTTTTGCGGTCGACAGCGAGCGAGTGGTGTGGCGTGTTTGCAACCGTTGCGAATCACACACACACCAGCGAGATGGATTGGTGGTTTTTATCGAGTGTCTTTTGGCTGGTACGATCGCTTGCCAATCCGATCCGATCCGTACTGTTTTGGTCACTCGTTCATCGCGTCCCGGTGGGCTACTCCGTGCGGGGCAGAGTCGAATGGATTGATTTAAAAAGCATTCTTTTCTCTTCGCTTCGAAGTGCGTTTGGGTGGGTGATCGGGCAGCGAACGGGCGCGGGATGGGGGCTGGACCGAAGAAACCGAATCCACTCGGCACGCTAGAAAATGGATAATGGGAATAAACCATTCATCAAACTAATCCGGCGCGTCCGTTCTTAAGGTCCACGGCAGTTTAAGTGTTTTGAGTTGTATGTATTTTTTTGGTCCGTTGCGTCTTTCCCTCTTTCCTCTCTACACGCCAACTGCATCGTTCGCTTGGGTGCGGGTGGGTGCGAACGCTCAGTTCAGGGAGATAAGCCCTCGCCCGTACCCGGCATGCCGTATGCGATTGGCATGACCCACATCCTCACCCACAGCGGAAAAAGATCGATGCAGTGCGCTGCTGTCGGATTATGGTTTTAAACCCATGATTGAGGAATCATTTCTTTCGACGTACAACGCAGATTGGTCTAGTTCGTGGGTTGTGATGGATGAACAGCTTCAATGAAGAGTGGCGTTGTTTGGTAATTTTATCCGTTGAATGATGCATGTGCTGGGGGAGTTGTGTTGTGTTTAAGATGGTGGCATTTTCCGGTGCTTCTGCTGACCATAGTTGCAGTAAAGCTGATTCAGAAAGGTAACTCTTTTATGCATCCTTTTTTGTAGACATATTATCTAATAGTTATTATCGTGTTTATTGATTTAGTGTCCGTAATGTCGACGAAGTTGTGCTACTCAAAGGAGTTTTCAGCCAACGGTTCAGCCTTATCCCGGGCTTACTCCCTTAAATGTTTAAACTGCAGTTGTTTGACCGCCGTGAAGAATGAAATCAAAATTTCGGGTGTTTTTGGAGCAGGGATGTGTTCCTGTCTTAACTCTGCTGTTGTTACTTCCTCGGGTTGTTTTGCTGGACATGTTCCTCCAAATAGTTGAATCTACCTTTGCCAGAACTTCATTCGAGGGAAGGTTTTCTGCCTCAGCTTTTGGGGTGCTTTGTATACATATATTTTAAGATGTGAGAATAACATTCAATACCGCGATACTCCAGATCCCCTGTCGAACCCACTGCTGGTACAGGAATGTTTGGGTTAAAACCCTCACAATAATGTAAGGTAAGAATGTAATAAAAGGATCTAAATTTACAGATCTAAACGAAAATCTCTGGCGAATACTTACATAGTCCTCATGTATTCGTGGTCTTTGCTACCTACAGTATCCCTCATGAGCATATCTCTTGGTTTTTCGTAATTTTCCACTAGTGATGTGCTCTCTGGAGCGCACTCACGACTCCGATTCGACTCCAAATATTGTTAGTCCGATTCCGAATCCGGCAAAATGGAATCACTAGATCCGCCCAAAGCCTTCCGGAGTCATTTGAAGTCGTTCGGAGTCGTCTGGAGTCGTCCGGAGTCGCTTGGAGTCGGCCGAAGTCGTTCGGAGTCGGAGTCGTTCGGAGTTGTTCAGAGTCGCAGTCGTCCAGAGTCGTCGGAGACGTCTGGAGTCGTCCGGAGTCGTTCGAAGTTGTCTGGAGTCGTTCGAAGTCGACCGGAGTTGTCCGGAGTCGTCGGAGTCATCGGAGTCGTTCAGAGTCGGAGTCGTCCGGGGTTGTCGCATTCGTCCGGAGTCGATTGGAGTCGGAGTTGTCCGTAGTTGACCGGAATCGGAGTTGGTGCACTTCTTATACAGACGCAAACTTACAGCGCGTGCACTTCTTATACAGACCTTTGTTGAAGGTCGACCTCGGCTGACTCCAGACAACTCCGAATGACTCCGGCTATAGCAGGTTTCGGATGAATCCAGACGACTCCGAATGACTCCGAACGACTCCGAACGACTCCAGACGACACTGAACGACTCCAGACGACTCCGGACGACTCCGGATGATGCAGGGCGGACCTATCTTCTGGAGTCGATATCGAATTTATCGGAGTCGGATCGGAGTCTACTCCGGATTTATGCCAACTAAGTACTAAGTTTCCACTGCCACTAAGAGAGTAGGCCTTACTTCTTTTTAGATGCCACAGAGGATGTGATCCAAAACATGAAAAGCAACTCCACATCTACAGATCTTTGTTGTTGTCAGGTTCATGCGATGTAGATGAGAGTATGTAGAGAAACATAGTTCGATATCAGTAGTGACATCATACAAATAAACGCTCTGCACTAAGTGATCAGATTCTAAACGAACAAGTCTTTAAAATATTATTTGCTCTGTAATGCTTGGACGTGTTTTGCGAGCTTCGACTGGGTTATGGCTATCTGAAATAATTTCATTTCATTTATTTCATTTAATTTATTAATTTCAATATGTCTGCCTCTGGGGTTGAATATATAATTGCATAAAACCTAGTTGGCCCTATTGGAATGGAAATCCATAGTGAAAGGAAAATAAGCAGCGGATAAGAAGTAAATATTTAAAACTAAAAAGAAATAAAGAATAAAAAAGACATAATTAGAAATAATTAGAAAAAAAAATCAATTAAAAATAATGTAATAAATGATAAAAGTTATCATCTGTCATCGCTTATGTTCCATTCGTTTAACATTAATGAAAACGCTTTCCAGTATCTTGAAGCGGTGCGCTAAAAGTATCATTTGCTATTTCAAACTCATTTCACAACAGTCAAACACGGTCAGATTTGTTTGAATATTTAACCTACCGCCAACATTGTCCTGGACTGCTGCCCTAGCGTCAATAACGTCGACAAAATCATTGACCCTTCTGTTTGTCTCCTTATGCCGAAGTCGTCCGACCCTATTACAATACACCCTCTTTCCATCTGTCTCGTGCTCGTAGCTTTCCTATTAATTAAGAAATCCTTTTTAAAAATAACCACCAATACTGAGAAACATTCTGCTGGCAACCCTCTCGGCGAAAAAGGCTACATTTGCAGCACAGCCGTGGTGTAGCACTTGCAGAGGGGTTTAAAGTTTGCGTGCACCAAACTCACCCCCTGTTCTGCCGGGCAATCACAATCGCATTAATAATGACATCAGCGTGAGATGGTGCTATCGTTTTAAAATGGCCGCCGGCAAGTCTCGAGCGCTTCTGTGGGCGCGATGGCGAGTTGTCAGTTTATTAGTTTGAGTTCGGTTTCGTTTGCTACTGCGAAATGTGCGAAGTGGATTGCGTTCTGTGTTCCCTCTTCATCTTTCTCTCTCTCTCTCTCTTTCTCTCTTTCTCTCTCTCTCTCTCTGTCAACTCGGTTTCCTTTTCAGTGTCTTCGGGCGTTCATCATCGCGATTGGGCGCATTTTTGGGCTACCCACAACCAAAACCCGGCATGCTACCGAAACCGGAAGGTTTGTAACGGAAGAATAAATAAATCCGGAACGTATTAATTAAACATGATATCATTAATTATCCTTCTTCTACAGTACATCGCATGGTAGGTGTATTTCTTTTAAGATGTTTGAGTAACTTCGAGTAAGATGCCACAGCTTTAAACGGACGAATAGTGTCTTTGTTTGGTAGTGAATTGCTCAATGATAGCTGCTCAGAATGATATTTTACATGCAGTGTAAATTTGTTGAATTCTGAATAATGTATCTTTTTTAAAGTCAACAAGTTTGATGCAGTAAATAAGAAGCTAGCACTCGACAGGATTGCACCGTCAACTCGAAACCAATAGCTCTGTCACGCGCCTCACTTACCACACTTACCAAACACCATGCGCTCTTAATAAGGCTCACAGCTTTCGTCCACTGTACACCAATCCGAACGAAACGGCCCGCACATACACACTCACACACGCGGAAAGCAAAAACACTTTCCTCGCTTTTTGGTTGAAATCGAAGCTGCGGGCAAAACGGAACGACGGCCCCAGACAGGAAGGAGAAATTTATTGTTCTACGTGCATCGGAGAAGTTTACCAGTTCCGGCAAGGACAGCTGCTTTCGAGCCGCCTGCTCCACTGCCAACAATCGGTGGACATTATGTCGAGTATGAGCGCTCTCTTTCTCTCCTTTCCTCACTTCGCTTGATCAGGCAGGTAAGCCAAGACAACGAGGGAAGTATGTTGCCCTTTTTTGGCACAGCACAAACCACCAGTTCGTCGAACGGAACGGTTCCGTTATGGTGGCGAAGGGAGGCATGTTGGCAGACCCCACGGGTGGCGACGGAAAACATGAAAAGGGGCCGTAATAAAATTAAATTAAAATAAATTTACCGCCCATTAGCCGCTTCCGTGTGTGCGGCTTGCGAGCGGCTCGCTTGGCTGATACGGTGGTCGCGGGGCCGGGCGACTGTGCACTCGATTTGTTCCTGCCGCGGAGGGAAGGGAGCAAGTAAAATAAATGACAATTTAAAGACAGCAGCTTTTGGCGGTGGATTGTCGAAAGATTTGTGGCGCACGGGTCCGATGGATGGTTGCTGGGACCACCGTCGGCATGCCTGGAAAGCTTGGAAAGCAGCTGCCAGGACAAATGGCACTGGCCTGGCTTGTGGTTTAGGGGAGATGTTTGTGAGGCGGGATGGCGTAGGTGATGTTGAGCGTGCTCCCGTGTGAATTCAATTATGTTTTGCGCGAACCTTTTATGCTACGCCCGGGCCATGCCGAGGAGGTGGGTTGATGTGTGTGTGTGTTGCACAGGGTAAGGTCAGACCAATTCGAAGGGGTTTTGGAAGTGACGGGTAATTAGTGTTTATCATTTGACGGGTATTGGATGCAATACATTTTGGGTTGAAATAATCAAACGCTCGTGATGTTTACCCGTTGACCTGAAACATCTATTGCTATGAGTGATAGTAAAAAGACGTTTATGTACTCAAATAAAATCGTTAAGCCGTTTTTATTTACTTTTGTTTAATATCAGCATTTCCAACAAAATATGTACATACAAACATTGACAATTTCTTTAAAATAAAGTATTCTGAAGTTCGATGCTTCCTACAAGAAAGTAATGCCAAGCAAACAAACTTGTCTGTAGCATATTAAACATACACTCACACATCTGCCCAACTTCAAGTAAGTTGTTTTCTGTTGCAAATTCTATTTTCATCCACCAAATCAGCTGCCTTACCAGCCTTTACCTACGCTGCGATGACGCAAAGGAAGCAACATTTGTGTGCCGCACCGGGCACTGCACGTGACACCGAACCTAAATGATGCATTGACAGGTCGAAGCGCTGGCCGCTGGACCGGGCGAAGCGAAAGGCACCATCCGTGGCACGTGGCCGGTTGTGCAGCGAGCGCTCGCAAACGGCGTGTGCAGCTGGGGAAGAAGCAAAATAAAACAACTGAAAGCACTATCCACACCAAACTGACGGCTGATAAATGCTTCATTATTGCTGTGCACGAAGTTAAAGTGAGAAACGGAGGGTAAAAGCACGTGAGAGTGAGAAGGAGAGAGAGAGAGAGAGAGAGAAAGGAAGAGGGAGAAACAGAGACGCAAACTAAAACACAAACACTACTAACACCGATACCCGCCAACCTTCCCGTTTGGCAGCTTTCATCGGGCACGACTTTCGGGCAGAAGGGGTAAAACTTTTTCCCCTCCATTTCCGCGCTCCATCATACGGGAGGCAAAGAGGAGGATGGGGCACGCTGCCACCAGCGTAACATAAATTCATTAATAGCGATTTCGATCGGTTTCGATCGACAATAACCCGAAACCGTACACGAGGGAAGCCCGTGAAGCGAGCGTGAGCGGATGAACGGATCCATCAATTGGCCCAGGATGATGGAGCGGTGCATGCTTCCCTGAGGAAGGGTTGTGTGAGTGTGTGCGCGCAACTTGTCGAGCTAGGTTGAACGGTATCCAGCTGCACCAGCTCGGACTCGGGCTAGGTAGTAGTCATCGGAGCAGTCCGCCGGAGCAAAATCAGCATCAGCACACTCCGAAACTTTGCAGGAAGGATTGAAACGAAACTGTGCTAGTGGGGCTGTGTGCACGGCAGCACCACCGCTCGCACCGTCCGGAAAGTGTACACACCAATAATTGATGATTTATTTACCGTCTCTCTATTGAATGTGTTGAAAAATGTCATAACGTTCAATCAATCATTTAAAATCTATATAAACACACCGGTTACCGAAACGGGGAAATGGGGGAAAAACTTATGCTGGCAAACATCAGACCCCCGTGCCATCCGTGAGAGACATATGCAATGGTGCGGGAGGAGAAAGAGTGTACTTGGAGCCCGTGTGCTTGTGGGTTAATGTTTTATGTGTCTTTCGTTTCTTCCGGCAGCAGCAGGAGTGACTGTGACTTCGTCGTGAAAGTTGACGCTGCGTGTCGATTCGTTACGCCCGTCTAAAGGGGAAAAGTGTTCGATGCCAAGGTTGGCACAATGTGTCACAGTTGATTGACAAAATGGTATAATATAAAACACTTTAACCTGCTGAAGACTGGCTCGAAACTGGAAACATTATTTTACCATCTTTTTTAACTGCAAGCATCTGATTGGTCAGCTTTATGATAGTGAAACGGAATTCAAGTTTTACTCGATTTCCAACGATTGACCTCTATAAAACGCATAAAGAACGCACGAGAACGACACCAACCGTCTCTACTTTAAAGCTTTTAAGTACCCAATTTGCTTTTGCTTCTTTCTGTGAGCCTTTCCGTAGAATTTTCTCTCCACTCACTCCGTGCTCCGCTCATCCCGTTCTGGATGAATGATGAGCGAATAATAGAATTTCGTCTCACAAACGAATGCCTTCCGTTCGATTGATTCCGATACCGTACCGAAGAGCTGACCCTTCGCTGCCACCCAGACCAGATGTGATGTGCCGGAAATCTAGGGCCTGAATGACCGATCAGACCTATCCGTGCAAACACTTCCGGATCCGGATCGAGTTCCCTAGCCGAGCTGCTGGGTGCGGGCAGAATGCGAATGAAAAGCTAAACCGAACATAACTGCCTAATAGGGAACGTTCGTTGCTTCCATTTTTTTGCTTTCTTTAAGACTTGGTAGCTGCAGGAAGTGAAGAAGCCATTTTTACAGAATCAAAAGAATCATACAATCATCTCTTTAAGTGTTTAAAAGATTTAGAAACGCTCTTTCTTATGAAACTTATTGCGTATCGTTAGCTGAAATACTGTTTTTAAGGGTAATTTCCTTTTTTGTAGAATTCGCCTGGTGGTGCAGGAAAGCCTGTTCTTAGAATGTCATGTTCTATTTCCTGCTTCCTTAATTCCTTCCGGATAGTTGTTGCTCGTCTTTTTCTCTGTTAGTATTGTTTTGTGTTAGGGTGAAATATTAGAAAGAAAGGAAAACAAGTACACGCACTCAAAGGAACTGCAATTTCTGGAAAGTGCACGATTGCGCGATGGTAAAAATTCATTACAGCCAAGTGTGCTCGTGAACAGATGAATACCATCTTGGAAATAAATTTACTTGATATGATGTGGGAAGAGACCCATTTGCTCATTTTAATTAGCAATTTTGGTAGGCAAGTTTGTTTCTTAGAGAGCAAAGTATCTAAACAATAGTAAATATTGCGTTTCGGCACTGCAGCAAATCCGTTAATTGTCTTCTAAATTTTAAGTTCGAAGGCAATTTAGTTAAATCCAATGGTTAACGCAGCTTTATAAACCTTCACTGTATTCTTATTTGTTTTATTTGAAAATTCAATTTGAATGAAAAATATGTTTAGCTCTGTTTGGAATACAATCGTTACGATAAATCACGAACAAAAAGCCCTTTATGAAACACATTGCGATTAATTAACACCGTTAGCTTTCATATTCAACATAAAATTATGACATTTTCATTTTGACACGCAAAGCACACTACAATAAGGACAAAGCACTCATTTTCTACGATAAAAACCGGTCAAACCCCGGCATGTACATGCCCTCCTACAGCTCATCGCCACCTGTACGCGGTCGTTCAAGAGTAGCACAACAAGAAAATCTCGGATTATTTACAAATTACCATCGTTTCCGGGGCGAGAGGCGGGGGCCGACTGTTTGTTAGGGCTACGGTTGAAACTTTTTAAGACATAATTTCCTGCCCGGCAGGCGAAGGGGAGAAGACAGAAACCCTGAAGGAAGCCTAACAATTCCCAAAACAATTACTTTCCATCAAGACGTACTTGTGCAGTCCCGACACCGGTGACGACTTGGCACGGCCATCTGCACCGGTAGATGAGTGCGTAGGTACAAAACGACACTCACACACACACACACACACACACCGCCCACTGACTCTGCCAGTCCGGTGACCCGGTTCCGCATGGACGATATTTGTCACAGATGAGTAAACTGGACGGACGAACTTTCTCGCTGCGGCAGGAATGGAAGTGAAACGAGAAGAAGGAAAGGCAATGGTTGGAAAAACTTTTCCAATCGCTCACCGCACGGCGGTCTGGGCTGCGATCTGCAAACCCGCTTTTCTCACGGCCACGACCACAGCCGCCTGGCAGAGGACGGTGGTCCGAAGACGATTCCGACAACTTCCGCAGATGTCAACCGATGTTCGATGGGCGGAACGGGAACCGGCATGTCGGCGCGGGCAATGATTCAGATGAAAATATTCACTCCCAGCATCCAGCGACCGCTCCTTCTCTTGCCTCCTCTGTTCCCCTCCTTTTTGGTGGCATTTTGTATTTTCCTCTCACTTTTGGGCTTTTGTTTTGCTTTTTTGGTCAATGGAACGCGTGTACCGAAAATTTACATAAAATTTATTGATCAATTATGCAAATTTTATGTGTATCACTTTTATTGATAACAGCCAACTTTCGGAAGACACCCGAAGGAAACGGGCTAAGCTGAGTGCGTTGAAAAGAAGCTGGCGAAAGCAAGGGAGTGTGCAACAGCAGCAACGCAACATTCGCTCGCTGGTTCCTTCCCTCTCTTGCTTTCTCTTTATCTCTATCTTTCTTTCTCATTCTCATTCGATGGCTCTCCTTCAAAGTACACAGATAGAGATGGAGAAAAACGACAATATAAGTGGAAATGGCGCGATGTGCCCCTCCTCCCCCGTTCGTTCACCGCCATAGCATAAGTTCGAGTGGCCATTTGGGGGTTCCGTTTCCGCGAACAAAACGTTTCACGCGCCTTGCATCACGCTTTCTTTTACATTTGTTTTGCTTCCTGCTTCTGATAGCAATACAAGCGGTCTATTTTTTTTATATTATATTTATATGTCAGTGCCTTATGCTGAACATTGAGGTGGTCGGCTCTGGGCCGCGGTCAGTATGAGTGCTAAGTTCACAGTCGAAAGCGTGGTTGTGCTTTGTCCTGAAACAGAAGCTGAGGAATATAAAGGGAAAGTTTCATCGTTCAGTTCCCGGTGGAAGCACTGACTAACAGTGGGAATGATAGGTAGCAATATGGTAAAATATTATCGTTTGGTCGGTAAAAAATCAACAAAAATAATACTACATTATTTGAAAAACTGCATGAATATTGAAAAAAAAGTCAGTCATTTGCTGATATCTCAACGATTTGAATAATTTAAACTTTTAAAGCAGTCACTTAAGTATTCGAATCATCGTTTTGTTTTTCTTTTCAATACTAAGTTCACTTCGTTGCAACATTTTGGTACGCATTCGAGCGAAACAAGTAGTCCCAACATTTTGCGATACACCCAAAAATGCATCCGTATGACCATAACCATTTCCACTGTGGCTGCATACGGCACGGAAAAAATATGCATCAAACGTGAGTGCAAATGTACATCGCAAACGATACGTTGGCTACGAACACAACCCACACACTCGCACGCTAACGGTCTGCAATGATGGGACGAGACCGATAAGAGACAACGCAATGCAAGCGACAACTGCACAATCTACCGGGCGCCTCCATTGCATGGCGCGACCAACCAGGCGCCTCCATCCCGTATGCGCTCCGATACAAATAAAGCAAACACAAAAGACACGCTTGCCAGTGTGCGTGTGTGAGCAAGGCCGTGGGTTGGATGTGGGTATATGCAAAGAGGACGTAGCATGGAACGCCGAGCCGCGGCGTTTAGTGCTGCCCGAAAAATCGTTATCATAATTTTATGGCACTTTTTTAAATGTTTAATAGACAGCAGTTTCCGAAGCAAATTTCTGCTGCCATTTGGAAATTTGTTGCCCGAGCTTGGGCCACCGAATGGGTGGGATGCCGTTGTGGGGTGCTTTTGCTGTTACTGTTACTTGTTTTAGAGCCGAGCCGATTCCACGCAGGGCAGCCTGTATGCATACGATTTCAGCGTAAATGCTGATTTATGCAGGTTCGTGAACTTTATCTTTGGCCATTTTGGAGTTACTTCGGCAAACTTTAAGCTCGCTCAATTGCTTTGCAATGTAGAACTGTGTATCGTTTGGGAACAGATTTATTTAAATGGGCGATTTGTTAAGAGCTTTGTCAGATAAGAGAATGCTTTGCTTTTTTCATAATAAATATAAATGAACACTATTAATAAGCGAGAACAACGAATAGACAAGATCTAGCAACAATATATGTTTAAGCTAATGCGTTTTTCAGGTATCCATAAAAAACCCATTCGTCTGAAATGACACATCCGACACAAACGACACGTGCATTCTCAAGCCGGTTTGCTGGTTCAATGCTTTAGCTGACCTCCAGGCGGGCAATGTCACACACTGGCAGACCATAATCCGTTTCGAAATGTACTCAGACAAATCTGTCCGCTAAACCAGCTGTCGTCTCGCCAGTAAGCTTCTTTAACCAATCCACCCATTGTAAGTGGCTTCACGCCGGAAATGTGGACGATGCGGCTGTGAGTGGTTTCGGAGCTCGACGTCTTATGTTGAGCCTCTTGCATACCTCTCTTTCTCTCTCTCTCTCTCTCTCTCTCTCTCTCTCTCTCTCTCTCTCTCTCTCTCTCCCTCTCTCCTTTGCTCTCTGTGCACTTTCACCCAGACCGCCACCATTGCGAGCGTAAACGCGCACAATGGAAGGATGTTTTGCACTACCAGCAGCACTTCAACCCACGAACACGAACGCATGTGTTGTCGTCTGTGCGTGTACACGCTCGCCGCCCGAGCACATGAGCACACGGACGGGTAAAAAGATACCGCCACCAGCGATGCCGGGCGTGCCCTTTTGCCCGAGCCGCCCCGGCCCATGCCAGTCTCGAGGCAAGCCGCTGCAAAGGAAGCGATAAAGTTCCACGGCGTACGAGCGGTTGGACGCGCCTCGAGGGACCGTCGCTGCATACCGGCCGCCGCTGTAAGCCGTATAAATTAATTACCTCAAATTACACTAAGCACTAAAACTCAAACATTACGTTAATTGCGTGTGTTTCGCTGGAATAATTTATAGGTCTTCCGTCAGCGGGGCGACACGTCACGCAGCGGCAATGCAACGGGGAGGGGGCGCATGGGACCTGAGCGAAACCAACGGCCACCAAGGGCACGCCGCAGATTGCAAAGGCCGCCCAGGTTAAGTTGAATGGCTTCGGTGGTATGGACGGCGTGCTTTGCAACGCCCGCGGAACAGTGCAGTGGCGGTGCACCGGTGCTGGGTGTCGTTGTCTCGCCAGCAGGGCTGGACCGGTGATGATAGCGATACTATTTACTTCCGGCTGTTGTGCTCGGCAGCGTGCAGCGACCGAATTGTCACTGACACACTGATAGTGGAGTGCTGGAATGAAGATGAATCAATGCGGTACTATTAGCAGGCTGATGTTTAAGGGATTTGTTAGCAGCAGCACATTATTTGCATTGCCTTACCAAGCCGCACTGGATGGAGTTGCTTTACAGATGTATAAAACGTGTATTTGCTTTATACAAACATACGTTCGATCTGTTGATCTTCTAAGGATGTATGATATCATTAAATATGAATGGCATTATGTAGCTGTGTATGCATTTTTGTGCCGCCTGAAGACTATGTTAAATATTTGGTTCCGTACACCATTGCGTACATGAAAGACAGCACCAATCATTGATGTTCTTACGAGTGTCATTCTATCTAGCTCTTCAAAGACAATATATTGGCCTAGATTTTATAGACCGCGTTTCAACGTGTTACTTAAGTATTAAGAGTTTATACGAAAAGTTTAAAAAATAGTCTTGTCTCCTTCAATTTTCTAACTTTCTCGTTGGCGCCTATTCTCGTTTAGCGACATTTGTCGAGCCTTACTCAAACTTTTGCTCTATTCTCTCTTTTCTTCCCCCAGAAAAAAGTGCAATCTAGGGTTTCTTTTTCATCTATTTCGCGCTCTACTTTACAATTCATTGATTTGTAAATAGACTCCTGCAGAGCTCACACGAGGTCAATATCGTACCGTACCAGCTACTTTGACTACGATGCTAGTTTAACCACTCTGCTCGAGCGCTTCACAGTAAGCCGTGCGAATCAAAACTTCACTTCACACACCGTATTGTGCTTCGTCACTTGGATTGGCACCACAACCCACCCTCCCTTCAGCCGTACGCGCAGAACATTCTGCACCTTTCCGGTAGCGCACAAGAACGGCTTTACAACACGTACTACGTCAACTCGTTCGGTGCAGATTCGCATCACCTTCTTGCTTCCCCCCAAGGGCAGGTGAGCAAACGATGAGGCTAAAGCAGTTAAGAGTTTGACACACATTCTTAGCGTTTCTTTCACTCGTTTGCGCTCATACTTCCAGCCAGTGCTTGTAACGAGCTGAGAAATTCGACCCCGCAAACCGTCCGGCTGGTAGTTGGTGCTAAATTAAAGATGAGCTACACCGGCGTGCTGCAATTGGAAGTGGTCTCGCATTTAAAATTTGATGCCACCTTTAAGGAGTGACTCTCATCCCGGCTTAGCATTCTGATACTGGTAAAATAGATAGAGAGAGAGAGCCGGAGAGAGATAGTGTGAGAGAGTGAGAATGAATGAACCGGAGGACCCCTTGCTTCCTTCTAAATTGGCTTGATCATCGAGATGAATAATAAATAATGCCTCAAACCCGGGGAGGGTTCCAAGCTGCGGGGAAACGAAAAGCGTCGGTGTGAGTGGGTGATGCGAAGGAGAGCTATTTTGGAATGTTTCCCTACCTTGGCGCCCTCCCCCCGGCCACTACTTAATTCCACTGTCATTTCGTCATGTCGCTTGCGTCGTCCCGGGCCGGACGTACCAATCGCTTGTTAGGCGAAACACCTTACCATGTTGGCACCCCGAAGCGGAGGGAACGCTGGCAGCCGTCATCGCATTCCAGCAGGTTGGAATGCTCGCTTGTTTGTGCCACCGGTACGACACGATCGACGGCTTGTCGTTGCTGGCCCCCTTGCTTCCCCTTTCCGTCCCGGCGCTCCTCTCATCCGGTCAGCACCGACGCTACACGGCGAGGGGAATGCTCAATAAACTAGAAATGTAAATACACGTCAAAGTTAGTCGATTCGAAATGCTTCATAATTAATACCTGTCCTCTTTCCCACTCTCTCACTCATTCTCTTTCTCTCTTTCAAGCGTTCGTTCGCTCTCTAGCTCTCTTTCTGACGCACACACCACCTACAGACCAACGCCCCGAGTCAGACGCGCTGTGTGGGTGAAGACTGAAACATTTCCATCATTTCATCTGTGATATCCACTTCACGGCGAACGATTGAGGCGGGCCGGAACGAATCGGAATCGATTTCGCAATCTCTCGCACTTGCCGACAACGCTGCGGAGAAGTTGTTTGAGTATCGGATTTAACTTTCAATCGAAAACTTTCCAAATCTTCAAGTGGACGTCCGGCTTTTTGTCGTGCACTAGTTGCAAGACAGTGTTGCTTTGGTTGGCGTGTGGCGCTGCTGGGCCCGACTGTTGTGCAAAGTGGATATAATTAACGATGCGTTTGCTGATGAAATTAATCATGACGATTTCCGTGATTCATAAGCACAATTTGCTTCGGATTGGAGCATTGGTTGTGTTGATTCCACTTTGAAAGGGAGGGCTTGGGACGAAAAACCGTGTACAGCCTAGTAAAAATAGAATAGTACCATGAGTAGAACAAATCTACGGTAATGGCTTACTGTGAAGGAAACTGTTTTGCATAATATTAATATTTATATTTATATGCACCTTTCTGTAACATTAATATTCTAACAAATAACATGAATTCATATTAAATTCTAATAAAGTTAAACATAACATGGAGACATGTATTATCGCACATAATCGTCAGTCGCTCATTTAGTTCTATTGATATAAACTTTAAAATGCTCAACATGAGGCTACATCCTACAGTGTCAAGTCTATTCGGAGTTATCAGTCGCAAAGGATTTAGCGAGTTACCTTAAGGGAACAATCTTCCGGTATCAACAGCATTCCAGTACTTCAAGGGAGCATTTTTGCTCCCATTATATCCACTATTTAGCTTTTAGACTTATCATCTCTCCTATACATCTGCCATCTGTTTCTCTTTGCGGATGACACTGCCATTGGAGTCAAAAGTAACTAGAACTATAATACACAGATAGAACAGATAGGCTCGAACATAGAGCACAGAAATGTAAAAACAGCAATACGGTTATGAGTGGAAATTAAAACCGAGCGAAAGTAAAGCACAAACCATTAAATATAAGATATAGTTAGGGTGAAGATGAGTATAGGTAAATTAAGATAGTTTAGAGCAGTATATTTGGGTGAATTTATTGAACTGTGAATAAGAAAACTTAAATCTTAAAAAGAAAATAAATATAGAATTTTAACATCGACCTAAGCCAGCTCAATTATCTTTCTCTAGTTCCAGTTGCTTAAAGAGTTAACACTGCCCTGCCATCGCTATGAGACGCTCTGATCTTCCCTTTCCGTTTTCGCAAAAAGATGTTTTTAATTTATTACGCAAATAATGAGAAGTGCAAATTTCCCGCCCACGCTACATGTATGCTGCCGCAGGGGGGATGGGAATGGGAAACGGAGCTGCAATCTCGTGCCCGTGTATGCTAAAAAGGGCATTAACGCGTGAGCGAAGCATGCGTATGCGTGGAATTAATGAATCTCTCATCGTTAGGCACCAGCAACGAAGGGTGTGATTTTTAACTTCATATTTTGTCTCTGTCGCTTGCGGTGTGAGTGTTTTGTTTCTTTTCCAGTAAGCCCGTTTAAACTCTCCCCCCCCCCCTCTGCCCACGGCAAATTGTTCATTTTTCTCACACGTTGGTCGCACGCAGTGAGGTGCTGGTGCTGGGACGAGTGATCTTTACCAGACGGTTCGGCTAATAGCGCTCACATCACCGGATCGGCACCAGGGGGACCAACAGCAGCACCCTTTCCATTCCAGCCCGTTGGTGATTGTGGTTCCAATCTGGAATGTTCCATACCATCGCTGTGCAGTACGCAGCGTTGGGGGCTGCTTGTGGGTGACACAACTTTTTTTGGTACTTTTACCCGCCTTCTGCGCTCTCTTTATTCCTTGGCATGGTGTTTTGCTCGCCCTGCAAAAGCATCACATAATTATTCACACGCACACACACACACACACACGTGCACATTAACGCGCTGTATTTCGATGAATTGAAAACGGGCGGTTTTGCTCGTGGGCGAATTTGAGCGAGCGCGTTGTTTGATTTTTTTTTTGCGCACTCGTTATGTCGCTAGAAAGCAAACTTTTTAATTTCATTCATTTATCATTGCCCCGCACGGGTCGCGGGTCTCGCAGGGTTAATGAGGATTAACTTCTGGGCGGCTGCAGAGCGGCGACAGAAGGAGCGTTACGGCGCACCGGCAAAGCGCACAGGCAAACGGGAAGTGGATGCTGTAGGAAAGGGGGAAACCATCTCCCCTGGTTCGGTCTAAAAATTGTCATACATGCATATGTAACGAGGGACGCCCTGATTAAGCCTCTTCAGCACTGCCGGGGACTTGCCTAGCCGGGAAACGAGCAAATAAAAAGCGAAAAGGGAAAAAGGGGGACGGGGTATCCGATTCGCGTTCGTTGGTTTTTTTTCCCCGCTCGACAGAACCACCGTGGGTGTGTGTGTGTGTCTGTGTTTGAATGTTAATTTAGAGTGGCTTAGAAGCGAATTAAGGCAGGCCGGCGTGCATCACATTATTAGCAAAGGGCAAATAATTCACTTCCCAGATTTGTGCGTGCCCTGGAAGCTGGTGGGCTGGTGGAAGGGAGTTCTAAGCTCTTGGGGCTTAATGTTTTCTTTTGTAGTTGTTGTTGTTGTTGTTGTACTAAACATCTCAATGCACGAAATAGATTCAAATATGCTAAAAAACGCTTGCTGAAAACTTTGTTTGTTTGGTCACGGAAAAGAGCAGAATAAAAGAATTAGCAAAACAGGAACCAAATTAAACGATCACATACGATCAGCCAAAGCATTGTGATACATCAAGAGTGGTTTTGAAATGGACAAACATGAAGGTTGCAGACGAACCTAACTGGGATTTTTGTCTCATTCGGCAGGGTTAATATTTGAAGGTAAATATTTGAGTTGAAAGCATACACAAATCAGCAATCTCATCTCAAGCAAGCCAAGTAAATATGTGGGTAGATAATTACATTTAATTAGCTAAAATGTTGTTTTTTTATCAATTTATTTCTTCTCAAAAACATCGCTCAGAGGTTCGGACGTTGAATCGTTTTTTTCCATTAATTCCATCTGCAGCAATAACATGTCCACCAACCATCGATGTTTGCCGACCCGTCCTGCCGAAAGGCAACAGCTTCAGTACATCATTAAGCATCAAAACTATTACACACCTCTACCACTACGCTAGTGGCATAAAAATAACAGCGCAAAAAAAAAACAAAACAAAAAAGAACAACACCGGCAAACGTTCGGCAAATGCGCGCACAGCGTATGCGCACAAACAGCTCCTCCCCGCCCCTTTTGCCACACCCTGCCGTTCCGTTCAAGAGAACGACTGCTCGAAACGGCACCCTGCGGAAGCTTTTGAACCGTTTCGAGCAGTTTCCGCTCACAACCGAACCGGTTCTTCCCCTCTGCTGGGGAAGCCTTTCGAAGCAGCCCTGATGTCGGAACGCTCGCGCGCGAATGCGAAACGCCCGAATCCCGAACGGGACTGCCCGTCCGTCCGTTCGGCAAGCACGCACACACACACACCCCGTCCCGAAGTGTGCGCGGTTCGCGAATGACAAATTTTTGCCGAACGGGTGGCCGACTTTTCCGACGCAGTAGTGTTTCGATTATCGTCGTGGAAACAATGTGAAGCCCAGGGTACGTTTGTGGGTATCGCCGTGTGTGCCTAGAGGCGGCCTTTTTTTTCCTTGCTTCCGCTTCTTCCTCTGCAGGCGTGTGTGTGTGTGTGTTGGTGTGTGTGTGAGAGAGGTGTATGTGCTCCACTACTCGCTTCAGCGAGGAGGGGGTGGGTCGGAGCTAGCAGGATGTGGTTAATTATTTAATCACTATTGCACCCCATACACTCGCCCGTGCTCCGTGCCATCGATCGTAACGCATAGCAGGGAAACGGTTCCCAATGGATTAAAACATAGTTCAGGATCTGCTGCAGGAGTGGTGGGGTGTTCAATTGGTAGCAAAACAGTAATGCACCCTCGATCGACAATGATCGCAGCATGCGAAACAAGCTATACACGTGCTACAAAAGGGCTCCTTTTAACTGATCCCGAATGATGTGTTCAACCACTTGCCTATTCGCGTGCTTGTGCCTATTTCTAACGTTTCGATTCCAGTGCCTGTTGGTGTGATGTGACTGCCGCTCGTGAATGTGTATGCCACTAGGCTACGATGAAGCGATGTCCAGAATTTCGCCGCGGGTTGCATTACAAAATGCAAAGTGTAGTTCAGTAGCAAAAAAAAACCCCGGAAGCGTCCATTCCAATTACCGACTGGGTGGAGCATCGGCCGCAGTTTGGAATGGCATTCGACTGCATTACCTGGTAGGCTTACCCCGTTATCGAGGGTGGGAGAAAAGTGTATCCATTTCCCTGCGGTCCTGTGTTGCCATTATCGTTACCACACGTGACAGGTGCAGTGTTGCTGTGTTGCGGGAAACTTCCACGCCCGCTGGAGTAGTTTCTGATGAGCCCGATTGATTTAACCAGTGTTGTTTTAACAGTTTCAATTGTCTGTTTGTGTGTGTGTGCATGTGTTTGTGAATGATTAATGTGAGTAATACACATAGCTTGACGCGGTTGAAAAATAGAAATTCCCTCCAGTGTGAATGGATGGAGTTCTCTTGATGGTGATTTTTTGGCCAACGTAACCTGAATGCAGGTGTTTGTGTGTGTGTGTGTGCATTGCCAGAAAACTGCTACAACTGTTCCAGATAGCATCCCTACCAGCGTGAAACAGCAGCAACCGTCCCGCAAAAAAAAGTAATCATTTTAATAAATCCATCTAGCTTGAAATGATTTTACAGAACACTATTTCAAAACACAACTTTAAACTGATAAATTTAAACAATTTTCGAAAAATAAATACAATTACCGCCATACCTGCCTCCCTCTTTGCTGAATGTACTCAATTTTAATTAAACTTCATGTTGACCTCGTCCGCTTTGCGTTACGTACGTTACTGCATGGATGCATCGCTTTCGCAATCGATTGCCCCACCCCTCGATTGTGCATGATGTGTGTGAAAATGGAATGGATTGATTTTAAACGCGTCGCGCTTTTGATTTTCGAGCCCATTGTTCTTTTCCTTTTTGGGATCGAAATGTTGGCTTATATCCGCCCACTAACACGCCATCCACTCATGCCGGTTGGATTAATTTTAATAATTCAATGCTCTCAAATGTTTCATTGGCCTTTTTTTAATAAAAAAAAATCACTGCATTTCAACCATCGTGTGTTGAAAATTGCATACCGAGCAGGGCGTATAAAATGTTTTACGAAAATCCAGTTGGAACTGCTTTCCAGTTAGAAAATAATTAAACAGGCACAGTGTATTTTGATGCACCTTGCTTACCTTGCTTTGTGGGCATACTTTGTCAAAAAGGTCACTCACCCTGTTACTCAGAGAAACAAAAAAGAAGTACAAAAGAAAAGTATATAAAAAAAGAACAGCTTATGACAGCCGTCAGTGCGTTCAGCAACAACAAAGTTTTGTGGCAGTTTCGTTTTGCAAAAAAGACAGCAACAAACACTTACTGCGGGCTCGCATTGTGTGTTTTTCGCTTGCGTTATTAACACCCAAACGCCAACCGGTCCTGTAACACGTTGCGCTTCCTTCTTCTTGCTAGCCCGTGACCAAAAACGCCAATGTCAGCAGCAGCAGCGTCAGCAGCAGCAACGGCAAAGACAGACAGGCCGTCTGTTTACCGTGACATTGTTTAATTCATTAGGGAATGAAAACGCACACAGATTTGTATTTATACTGGTTGGCGGGTGCTCGCCGGTGTTTGCTCGCCACCAGCAGCATTAGCAGAGCTAACAGTTGAAATTACCGTTCACCGTCTTGCCGCTGGTCGGGTCGGTGGCGTGCTGGAACGCGTTACGCCTGCTTCGCAACCTGCGCCCTGGTTGGTTCGGGCGTCCAGGATACGATAGTACGTTTGAATCCATTCGCAAGATTCTACTACGCACATATCTTTCTAAAAATGAACGTTTAATTTTGAGTACATTTTTTTTATAACATGTTATTGAAACTATATGTTATGGAATTTACTGACAGTTCATGAACAGATTCTAGTAAAACCATTCATGACTAAGGAAGGAAATAGAAGCAAATTTTACACACCAAAGCGCAGTTTATCGATTCTTTTCTCTTAAAACATACAAATAGTACAACAATTTTTGTTTTTTCGAGAACTTGTTGTGAATTGTTTTGCACCACTGGATTTTAACCAAAACGTATTTAACGACCCTCACTAAATCCCTCAACAGCGCTCGATACAAGCAAACAGAACACATTTTGCTCGGCTCAAAAAAAAGGGGGCTTAAATTTTATATTCTCCAACACACTTTCGATGAGAGTTTTTGCGACAATTTTCACAAGCTTTATTTTTAGCTTTTTTTTTCTCTCTCTCTCTCTCTCTCTCTCTCTCTCTCTCTGTCTCAACCCATCTACCGCTTAAGGCGCTAAACTGTTGTCGCTACACGAGGCCGACACACCGACACGTGGGCGATTTTCGGTCCCGTACATTAACAGTATATTAACCGCTGCCTTTAATTGGATTATATCCAAATCATGTTACGGTTCCGCACCCACCACCATGATGTTGTTTGATGATTCCGGTGTTTTTTTTTTGTTCAAGTGCTACTGTAACTGTGAACTTGGGAAAATGTTCCCTCCTTTTCTAACGAAACGCACACATACTTAACCACCACCGTGAGAGTGATGGGAATGTAAAGTGTATGCTCGTGAATAATTTATGTACGGTTCTCCATTACACTGCGCTACCGAAAACGTTTCGCTTGGAAAAGCGGAAAAACCAGCGGCCCCAAAAAGTGCGAGCGAGAGTGAGGGTTTTTTTTTTACATCACAAACGCCCCATCCATCCGCCGCGTAATGGTTCAGTGCGTACTCGCGCTCGATGCTGGTACATTAAGCTACACTTTACGCTCCGGGTTGCTGTGAATTTTTTTCCCCCAAAGCTCAAAGCGTGGAAAGCTCAAAAACGAGAAGCGTTTTGCCTCCATGGAAACGTTGCGTTACCCCGTGTTACCAAACGTGCACCGCACCCGAGAATGATGGGCACTGTTTATGAAAATTTAAATTTCACTACATGAACATCATCCAACCACGGCCGGAGCAGGGCACGTTCCTGGGCTTATCGAACGCAAGCCTCGGGAAGTCTCCAGAACGCTCCAAAACACCCCGACATATCACAAACAGCGTGAGTAGGAGTGGCTGGATTGGGAGTGGATGTCTGTGTGTGCGTGTATTTGTGTCCCCATTTTCCCGCTTGTTGACTGAAAATTGCTTGAAAATTGCTTTCCACTAGCCGAGCACTTGAACTTACTTTCGTCTGCATTGCTGCAGAGGCGCGGTAAGGCAGAGAGCAAAGGTGTGCTTTAACGAACCGGAAGAAGTGCCTTGGTAAAGTAGAACGCTCACCTACGGAACTAATTCGAGACACACATACACACCAACACATATCAACACACGTGATAGGAGCATTAAAAGGGGAAGTGGTTGCTTATCATTTCAGCGGCTCGGGTGTCTTCTCGTGTAACAAATTTCATTTAAATGATTAAGGCTCATTTAGAGGTCGACCGAACAGAGTGGTTGATACACGAATTCTAGAAGATGTAGTTCTTCAACTACATAAGAGTTGAATAAGATGTATAGTAAAGGAAAAATTCAATTAAATATATTTGAATAGTTATCAAACACCTCTTTAATCATGCTGGAATATTTTAAGCTGCGTACGCTTACTGATTCACAAAACACACTTCCAACAGTCAAGTGTTTATCGGTGCAAAATGCTCAAGTTGTGTCAATTTTTTTGCTACATTGCTCAACTCATCAACTCAGTTTGCTCAGCGACCGGTACATATGGATAGTTGTAGGCAAACCCGTACACCACACCAGGCAAACACATCAAAGACAAACGAGAACGGGAAAATCGGTTGACAACTAACCGCACCTCACTTGTCACAGCCCATACGCATGCACAAGGAAGGGGCTGAAAATGCTTGCGTACCATTTGCCACCTTTTCTTCGAACGGGTTCGCTGCCGATGCGTCTCGTTTGAAACGTATCGAGCGTGAACCGGGCTAAATTGTATTGGGCAAAGCCGAGTGGCAGGGTGTACCCGGGACAAATTCTTCGGCTCGTTCGATGGGGAAGCGGGGTGGGTGAAAACCCCTCCCTCTTCCAATGAACCCTGAGCCGGCGCTCGGTAGCGAGGTCGGCAAAAAAACGCAACCGACCCTGTTTCTGGAGCAAAGTTTCTATCTTAATTGGAAGTTTGAATTAATTTCAAAGCCCCGGGTCGGGGTTCACCCCTCAGCGGAGGAGGATGGGCTGTGTGAAGATGGGAAGAAAAAAGGGGTGAGCCGGTGCGGCGGGTACGGCTGTACTGCCGAAAGTTTCCTTATCTACCCACCGCAATCAGCTCTTGCATGTCAATTAATGTCATGCCTCAAGTGCGGCGTACGAGAACGAAACCACCGACCGATCCTCGTTCTGCAGCCAGGGATCGGCTGGCATTGTGCGTGAGTGAGTGTGTGTGTGTGTGTGTGTTTATTTAAACTGTACCATCCAAACGGGCGGTGGCACTTGGAATGCCAACCATGCGAAGACTGCCGAGTGCCGCAGCACAAAATGCAGTGTCGATGGCAAAGCGCCGCGCACGGATGGTTCGCTGCTGTAAAACAATTCAGCAACATGAGTTATCTCCAGCCAAACGACTAAACTTCACCACTTCACTTCGAATGGTTAACCCCCCCCTTCATTCCAATGCTGCTTTAGTCGGGCCTGTTGGCGACAACATGGCGTGCCGACAGCAGTAGCGAAGAAGCAGGGAATTAATTTATCGCATCGCAAGTGCCCAATTAAAGAGAGAATTCCAAGTGACATTTGCTAACGGGGGGCCGATTGCCGGGATTGCCCAATCGGGTGTGCGCTAGGGCGGTATGCGTAGGGCTGATGGAGGGATGGTAGCGGAATGGTCTGCTATCGAGACAGGATAATGAGATAAGAGCGCACAGAGTCGGTCTTGCCGCTCCAACGCCTGAACGGCAACGGTGTTGAAAATGTGGGAAAACTTGAACTAATCCTAACCTCGAAAGCCAAAGCTTTCATCGCTCTTTGGTAAGAACGACCTAAGAAATGGATGCTGAGAACAGGTAAATCATGCTCTGCTTTACTTTGCCAAAGGTTCAACCAGCTACCAACCGCCCCTCCTAACCGGTACAATAATTGCTTCAATTTGTCCACAGTCAACCAGTCCACCTGGTTTCCCTGCTGACGGTACGGCACGGTGCGAAAGTTTTTACTAAGCACCGCTTGCATCGACACCCTTCTTGCAGCAGTTGTTTACTTCAACCAAAGCTCCGACTCCGGCGTTTCAAAGTGCATCTTGTTTGAAGTTCGCGTCATCCCGGGGGCGGCGACCAGTCTGCCAGCCACCGAACAGAAATGTTAAGATCCGATTACAAATTCCCGAGAACCGCCGCTGAGTGCAAGCGTTTGAAGTCGGGCAATGGTCGTTTACTATCTATCTATGGCGTTATTTTCCCGAGCCGGCTCGGGGCAGATATTTTGCGCTGAACGGACGAGAAGCGCCGAGGGCTGTTTTATTAAGCCGGACCGTGAACCGCTCGTTTCACGCCCGCAAGCACACTGAACGCAGTTCCGATTGTCCAGCGACTCGTTATGAATTGTTCGCTAATGGTTGCAATGGATTATGGATGTGAGGGAGTGGGTTGGGTAGGAACGGTGTAACAAGGCGAGCGAAAGGTGGAATTAAAAGGTTGTGAAAAACAACAAGGGGCACAATGAGATTTATTACATTCTTTTCTCGGAAAGGGAAAAGCTTCAGAGATTGATACGAGTCAAGGCAGTAATTGCAGCTAGCTGCCTTTCAAGAATAGAAGACTTAAGAAGTGAAAGGCAAGAATTTGTGTTTGCAGCTGTAATAGCCTACCGTTAAAGTCATTTATACTGAAATGCATCTACTTTTAGCTTCAAATACGCTAAATAAATATATACAAGACAACAAACATAGGCTTTTGCGAATGCCGTTGTTATCAGTCATATTTGTGAAAGTAGATTCAATTAAATTCAATAAAAAAATATTGTATAAATACCATATGGCACATTTCCTTTGCTGTAATCTTTATTATTTAACCTGATTGCTAATACCACTGACTAAAGCAATGAGTTTTTGGTGTATTTTATACACCAAGCATCGGAGTAAAAACACCAATCAAAAACTCATTTCATTAAGGCGCCTCTGCACTACAAATCAAATGAATCGTTTTGTTATCCCTCAGTAAAATACCTTTGCTTCTATTTCCACTTTGTTCTTCTCAACTTCAATTACTCAGTATATGTGTTGGTGAGCTTCGTCTGCTTTCGAACATATTTGCAAAAATAATTCTACCAACTCAAGTACAACGAAATGCGGGCAAAAATTGTAAACGAATGAAACAAAAAAGCAAAAATAACAAACTCTCCCGAAAGTAATCCAAAAGAAGCGTGTGGGAGGAAAGGAGGGACCAAGCATCCTCAACATCCACTGACCGGTCGGATTGGTCCGCCCGCCATTCGCCGAGCGATAAAAAGCTATTAAGTGCCGTGGATTTGCTTCCGACGGTAGTTTTATTTTTTCGCTTTTGTGCCACTCTTGTCCTCCGCAAGGCACGGGCAGCTTTATTTTACATCGCGCTCGGAGTGAAAGGTCCGGGCTCCGGTGCGCTGGGAGGAAATCTATTTTGTTTTCTCCACCGCTTCACTGCAGCCGCTGGAAGGCAGGAAACGCTCCTGGACCACCAGTGTAGATACACTCCCAGGCCGGTGGAAAAGCGTTTACTTTCCTACTCTGCTCTGCCTCTGTCTAGAGTGACGTCTGGAGTGACGACTGCCTCTTGCCCTCGCCATGTCAGATCACGTCCGGGTCTGCGTATGAGGTCCATCTAGCATTTCGATTCACCAACAGGAATCTGTGCGGCTGGGGGAATTGCCCGTTAGCGCACGGTGAGCAACATATTTGAATAAACATGTTGTTTTTCTCCCCTCAGCAACCCTCTGGCCCATCGGCATTCGAGACGGATGCGCGTGAGCTTGAAAAATAGCACTTTCATCTTGAAATGAAAATTTATTTCACCGCACCCGCATTCCGCCCTCATCCCGATGGCGTGGCCCGATGCTGCACGGGACGCGCTTTGCAACCATTAATTTTGCCCCTGATTTATGCCGGTTTGTCAGTGTGAGTGTAAATCGTGCCAGCGGAACCGGCTGCTAGCTGCGCGGAGTGAGTCTTCCTACCAGCAGCAGCAGCAGCAGCAGCGGCGAAAGAAGCTCCTCCCGGGTGTTGGAAAATGGTGCGGAAAATGGCGAGCAATCTCCGCGGCGAGCAAATGCAGCGCACTGGGAGCGGAAAATTGAAGTCCCGCCCGTGCTAGGGCCGATGAATAATCGGGTTCGGTGAGCGGGCCGAGCGAAGGATCAGCGAAGAGGAAAAATCGTGCCTTAGGTCATTATGTGAAACAAACACATTCCTGTACAAAACGAAACCGGGAAAAGAATGTGCGAAAGGTTGTTTTTTTCTTGTTTGTGAGCGAACAAAACAAAATTCCACCGGGCACTAGAATGTTTTTTGTTTTTGTTTTTTTTTTGCTGTCGCTCAATAGCTTGAGGGCAAAAGCAGAATTGCAAAAACAGAGCGACCAACATGTTTCTTAGTCAGCCAAAATGCCAAACGCCTCGAAAGCTGCACAACAGCAGCAGCAACAACAAGCACGTCCAATCTCAACAATCGCCCCAGGAGCCAGAGCGAAACAATGTCGGCTGAACGAGAGAACAATCCAACGCACTTGAGTTGGAAGAAACATTGAAGATTACGCCAAGCTGGCCAGCGAAAAAAGCTGGCCACCACTTGTACGAACGGTGCTGAAGGGTCGATAGAAATTGGCTTTCGCTGAGCGTCAAGCGCGCGCCAAAGCAGCTTCTTAACGCGGATATTAAATAGAAATGAAACGCATTTGATTTGCGCACCAACCGAACGACTGCGGGGACGTCACATACCTACTAGTAGGGGACTTTTCCCAAACGGGCCCCCCTCAATCGCTGTCGACCATAACCGTGAACTTTTCTCCCAACGGCATGGTCGAGCCCAGCCGCCACCGTGACCATGGTCACGAATAACTTTCTACTAAAATCTAATAAATTATACAAATTAATTCCAAAACCCCCTGCGCGACTCCCAGCCAAGCAAGGAAACCGTCCCGTCCCGGCCGTGGCTCAAAATTCACTCGTGCAAACGCGCTGACGCAATCGGTACACGTGCCGAAACGGACCGTTGTCGCCTCCGGTGGGGTGATGTAGCGAAGCTTTCGAAGAAATTGTAGAATTTACTCCAGCAATGAGCGCTGTTGTTCTTTTTTGCTTCACGCTAGTCATTCGTTCTTTTTCTTTTTTATTTCAGTACGCGTAGCCTTGCTGGCACAATATTGTAACAATAATCTTTCATACACTTTTTGTTCCCCTCTGCGCGCTTGCAAAATCATTACAAGCTCATTTGCCTGTAAATAGGTTGAGCCATTTTTCTTTCCAGCCCCGTCTGCCCGTGAGGTGGGAAGATGATGGATAATTTATTCCAATCACTTCTGGACGGCTGTTTTTTTTGGGGCAACCTTGAACCCTGGAACTTTCCAACCCTTGGCAGCATTTTCTGGCATGTTTTTCGTGCGCTGCATTTGGGGAGCTTTTATTGTCTGCACTCTTCGAATCAACAGTAACTGCAGACAACAGTAATCGGAGTGTTCGTGGTCAAGGGTTGTGGGCTGTAAAACAAGATCAAAGTGTTAGAGTGAAAATAAGAAAAAACAAACAAAAACTGAAAAAACTCAATAATACCAAAGCTCTTTTATTTTAAACGCCTAAAGGTATGCAACCATTTTTACATTATCTGCTGCTGCGTTGAAGCAAACATGTGTTTTCCGTTTTTTGTATTAGTTTGTCAAGTTATTTGGCTTTGAATTTATTTTTCTATGGTAAAAATACACTTTCAATGCCACAGCACCGTTTGAACGCATGAAATGACAGGAAAAAAACACAAAAAGAAAGTCCCACGGAAAACAGCGATTTTACCAGCACTCTTAATTGACTTCGCCAGTGTTGTCCTCGGTTATGTTGCACCAAACACGGCATACCATCCGTGCCAATTGAACATCGGACGACGAGAAAAAAGAAACATTGAAATAAAAGTAAAGAAACAAACAAAGGCTAGCCTAGCAAACTTTTCCCCCCACAAGAACGGTCCGTTTTCTTGCCGTTTTTGGGAGACATTTTAGCTTTTCCGTTGGGGGTTCTTCTTTTCAACCATCCCGCCATTGCGCACATTGTACGTGGTTTCTTTTGCCATACGTTGCTTCTCAATCTCTCTCTCTCTCTCTCGCTTCGTTTAGCCAAGGTGGCTGGTGTTGCTACATTTAATAAAGCGTTCATGATTATTTATGAGTGGTCAGATTGTATCCGCCAGTAATTAGGTTTCTGGATGTTTTCTTTGCCGTTGCCAATGTTGCTTGCCCTCATTTTCGCCGCTTTATCAATTGATGTGAAGCTTTGCTCGGTAGCAGCAACACAACAGCCACGTGTATACATCCTCGCATATAAACACAGAAAGCGTGTACGTGCTTCGTAATGTGATGCCGCTGAGCCGAGAGCGGATCAGCCCCGAACCGGGTACATTATGAGTTCTGCAGGGCTCGAGATATGTCTTTTTTTTGTTTTGTTTCGCACCCTCTGCGCTTGGTGTGGCAGTGTGTATTCAATTACTACATTCTGCATGGTGTTTTAACCGCTTGCCCTTCCCGCCATTTGCTCATTTTTTTTCTTTCTACCGCTTCACGCAACTTACACGTGATCCACTGCGGGCCGGATCCGCACACAGTTGCGTTTGCATGCTTGTAGCGAGGAAATAAACTACAACAATATCATTCTGATCACTGTGCCGCCGACAATTCTGCCACCGACAACTCACACAGCTACACTCGTGGCGCTTTCATCGTGTTGCTCCAGTGTGCGAAGGTTATTTCTTCCAGTTTTTGCTCAGTGTGAGCAGCATTGCAGCGTTGTTTCTCCGCAGCAACTACTACATAAATCTTCGACTTTCACATTTCACCCGGCCTGGGTTTTTTTTTTTGTTGTTGTGCGGGGTGAAACACAAAAATTACAACCGATCACGCCAGACACGTGAGCGGAATGATTATAGCAACGCTGGGTGGACAAAAACGAAACACACCCGTATTTACTACCCCACGGTTCCGTATGCTTTCGAGCATCACATTCTGCGCATTTTGTTTCTGCTTCTTTACGAACGTTGTTTTTATTTTGCTTTCGTCTGCTTGCAAGCAATTAAAACTTTCACTTTCATTCACTGTGGTTGCTTGGACGATGATGATCTAACCAACCTGTTCTTCATTTTCTTTCTCACTCTCTCTTTCCAGCTCGGAGCTTGCCAACGTGGTTTTGTGCTCTCTCAATGTGAACTGTCTGCAATCAACGCACTAACCCTCAGCTCAGCCTCAGAACGCAATCGAACCCGAAGGACAGCAGCACAAAAAGGACACACCCACGGGTGCATTTTACAAACGAAGCCCGTTTGTACGGACGGGCCGCTTCGTTAAGTGCCAGCAGAAATAATCCTATTGACAGGGGCGTTAGTGTGAATGTGGCGGCCTCAACACACATAGAAAGCAAAGCGTTCGAACCGACAACTTGCTAACGACATGAACGATAGCACTTGTGCCTCTTGATGACAGCAGCTAGCCTGCGTGATGCGATGCATTCGTGAACAGTGCAACGCCATTCGGGAGTGGTGCAACTGTTCAGCCGGCGTGGGGAGTGAAAGAAAAAACTACCAACCCTGAAGCGTTCTCCATTTTTTAACGGACCGCATATACACGTTCATTCCCTCTATTCTTTCACTAATTGGGTACCATTGAAAGGCGAAACGATAGACGCGAACGCATGCACGGGCACTGCACCAGTGGTGTGCAAAACCGGGAAACGTAATGAACTGGAGTAACGAATGCACTCGTGGCACATCCTGGGCATCGCCCGGACGGCTAGGGTAGGGGATTGAAAAAAGGCTCGATTTTTGTGTTAGGTTTTGTTTTATCGTTTTTTTTCTGGACACAAATCGTTTCGTGAATGATAACTGGCATTCGCTTAACGATAAATTGACACACTTTCAGGTGCACACTGTTAACGTGTTGCTGAATGGCAAAAATAGTCATAGGCTGCGTTTCGTGTGCTGGAAAGCAAGCCCATTGTTCGTACCCGTAATCATGATTTCTTTTTTGTAAGGAATATTTATGTATTTTAGAACCTCATCTATTTCCTAGCTTGTAGCTTTGCTAGATTGCAAACATTTACTGATCTTATTTGTAACGTGAGTTGAGCTCACAGTTTTCAAAGTATAATGTATTAGATTTATCTTTTTATTTGTGTTTGCTGAACCAAAATCATCTGTTGTCTAAATTGCCGCATTATTCTATTGGCATAAAAGCATATCATTTCTACTACGACCACCATTCGACTTCCCATTTCAGATCGTGTAGTGCAGATCGTTATTTAGCAGCGTTTCCCGAATCAACGTAAAACGTGCAACACGCACAAAGTTCCGATTGGTGCAAGTGGTTTTTTTGTTGAAGCGCGGGTGTGAACCGAACCACGACACCTGAGAGGATTGAAATTCGGCCAGCAATGGTGGCACCATGGCCAATCGTTCAGTGCATTTGGGCGTGCCGCGCGGTGCTCGCGTCAGTTCGCCGTGTGCGTGAAGATCGGTCGGGAGATTTCTGTGCTGCCGGTGCGCGACGACAGCCGGTGTAATATTGTGCGTGTGGCTTCGTTCCGGTGCGTGCTGTGTTTGTGATTGTAACTAGTGTTGGTGTGTGTGTGTGCGCGTGTATGTGTGCGGGAGTGTTTGCATGTGCTCGTAAGGTGAAAAGTTAGTGAGCTCGTAGTGTCGCACCGGCTGTTACCCATTCCCCGGTGGTGGTGGTGGTGTGTGAGTTCGGTACTCGGGGAGGCCACGGAGGTGTCAGTGCACTGGATGGTGTGATAGAAAGGGGGAATTTCCCAACAATTGCTACGATGGAATTGCGGTACCGGCCCGTGTCGGTTGTTCGGCTGATGCTGCTGCTGCTGATGGTTGGCGGCGGCAAGTGGGCGCTCGTCAACTGTGAAGGATTCAAAGCAGGTAGGCTTCCACCGTTTGGGGCTGGGAATTCCGACGTATTGCATAGTGCCAGAGTGGCAAAACCAAAGGGGTCCTCTATTCTTCCGATGATTTGCATTGTCACGCACTTGGGGAATGTAATGGTGTATTGGCGAAGGTTAAATGACTTTTCAATTGATTGTACACATCAAATGAATTAAACCGTCGTTTACTAATGCATGTTGTAGTGCAATATTAGAGTGTGCTCAGAATCCCAGCATAAGGGCATCGTTTATTGATTCGCTGTCATTGCAATTACATTCAATTATGAATGCAGCATTTACCTTGCGGTAAGCAGGCGGAAATCCTTATTGAACCTGTTTTGTTTATCAGTTACTAGCATTATCGTAATTCAGGCCTCTCAATCAGCCTCAATTAATGGCAGGAAAAGTGGACCGATTTTTAAACAACTTTCCAATCACTTATGGGACAGCGGGGCATGCCCCACCTCCAGTAAGCCGTACAATTTACTGTAAACATTTTAATGTGCAGTTGCACACCTCCCATCCATATTTTATGCAACGTGCAATGTGGATCGTGGACCGATAGCCCGCGCAAAAGTAAGTGCAACTCTTTCAGCCTGTTTCATGCGATTCGTCGTATCCCTTGCCCTGTGTCGGGACTGTGTCGGCCACGCACCTGTGTAAAACGCTGATTTATACATTTATGTCAATGTTGCATTTTGCACTCAACCCCAGCAATGAATATTTCATCACCACCAGCCAGTTTGTGCGAAATGGAAGCAAATTTGCAACCGGAGCTACAATTTGCCTAATGGGCACCCATTTGTTGGCCATTTTTCTTGCACCCACCCGTGCCGGGCACCTAGTGGGTGGCAGTCATAGTGGTGGAATCGACGTAATCGTTCAAACGCTCCCTGCTGGCACCCCGGACGGGCGGCGTAGGAAGGACGCAGAGCTCGAATTGGTATTGATAGATGGACTAACAAAATACACAAGCTGTGCGACTGTTGCCCGAATGGTCAAATTGTTCTTCAAACTCGGTTGAGTTTTTGCTTTTTTGTTTTTTTGCTCTCTCTATCTCTCTCTCTTGTTGATTTTATATCACTATTGGGGGGGGGGGGACATTTTTCAAAGTGTTTTTTTTTGCTGCCTTTTTGCTAGCCAGCTGGAGTGGAGTCGATCGGGCACGTCATTGCCTGCCGTAATAATGTCGTTATGAATATTAAAACCTTCCGAAATCCAATGAAGCCGCAGACCGATGAGCGCAGAGCTCGTGAGTTCGAAAGGAATGAATGAAAATGACAAATCTTTCACCGCCTCCCCAACCCCCCTTCCCGGAATGTATCCCACTTTGCCTCAGCAGATCGGTTGCCATTCACAGTCACCGAAAGAATGCGAAAGAAGGTGGCGAAGAAAAACGGACAGCAAAATCAGCATCGATTGCGGCGAGGGCAAACTGCCACTGCCAGTGGATTTATTTTACTTCCCTTCCGTTTCACTCCTACATTTCTCTCCCATTTGCACCCTCCCCCCCCCCCCCTCAGCAGACACGTGTCAGCCGTTATTCACTCTGCCAGCAAAACCAGTGCAAACAACTTTGGAATTCTATAAACAAAACTTTTTTTTTCCTACGTCAAACACCCCACGACGTCCGACTCGAGGCGCGCCAGGCAAACGAATGCCAAAAGGCCATCGCCTCATGAATATCGTTATATATTTTCAACGACGTACAAATCCCTTTTCTTGCGCGCTGGATTTTCCATCCCACACCGGGTCGATAATTGATTTCGATAAGCGAAATGGATATTTTTGTTGCACAGCGGCTGCTTGCGGATATTGTGCTGTTTGTTTGTTTGCGCTTCGCGCGGAAAGGTGTTTGAGGGCGAGACGATTGTTGACTAGCCAAAGATGATGGCGATGATGATGATGATGATGGTATTTATATTTGTTGTATCGAAAGCGACCGGTTTTGACGGGTGGTTTCTTTCGTCGCAGGGCTGATGTGACGCCGTGGAAAGCACCCAACGGTGAAGCCACACAATTGAACGACCTCCGATCGGGCGATGAAGCTGTTTGCGGGCGTGCAAATTGAGCGCTGGACTGTCGAATTCGGGAATGGTTTTTTCCTCTCCCTCCGATCCACTCTTTTTGTTGTTGTTTATGCAAGCTTCAGCACAGTGAAGGATGGGAGCGAAGCATTAAGTGTTCGAAACAAAAAACAATCCCGCACCGATGGAGGCGCCTGGTCGTTTGGGCAATATTTCTCCCATGACGGCTTGGTTTGCGTCTGTGTGTTTTTGCTTGCTTCTAAGCTTTATTGGTTCGTGTTTTTGTAACATCAAGCCCATCGGGCATACCATGCTGGGAACTTTACAGAGCAAACGCACATCAAGGTAGTATTCGAGCGGTCGGTACTCAAATTCGCGCTGCGAAGCTAATGCATTTTGCACCTCTCGGTCTAGCAGCTGGCAGATTCGCTCGAATAAATAACGCCACATCAAAGCAAATGCTCCCAGAGCGTACTTTACACCCTCACTAACGGTGCATGTGTGTATGTGATTGCCGTTAGCGATCAAAACAAAAAAAAAAAGCGCAAACCTTCAAAGCTCGTTCGGATAGTGCTTTTACTTCCAGGATTTTAAGCATTTGTTTTTCTCGGAGCCGGTAAAAATGGCCATTGGAATGGACAGTGCTTCATGGTTTTCCTGTTTTTCGATTTGTTGTGTGTGTATGTGTGTGTGTGTGTGTTCCACCGCTGTTCGCACTCCTGAGGGGAACGAACTTGTTGTTGTCGAAATGGTTTTATCGGCTTCGCATAAGCGATACGCCTAGGGACGTGTTTGTCTAAACGTCTTGGACTTTGCTTGAGCATTGTATTTCGCTGCCATTTGTTTTTCGGTACTGTCGTACAGCACAGTGAGCAAGCGAGCACAAACCATACCTTGTTACTGGGAAGTTGGTAACGAGTGCACTTCCCTGAGGGAGGGTTCATTCCAGCAACAGATAAAAAAGCCCCATGGGCGTTGGTTGAGCGCAGCGATTCCGCGGTGAATCAACTGCCGGATGAATTTCTGATTGATTTGATGTTTGGTCGTGTGTGTTGTATTCTGAGTGTTTCGAACGAAGGGGATTATCGAAAGACATTTGCTATTAAGTTGTTGCTCACAGATCTGCTGTATTTACTTTTGCTTATTGTGCTAATTTAAAGGCTATTTTCGTAACAGGAAAGCTTGCAGTATATACTTCAAATGATAGCTTGAATAGCTGATTAACAGAAAAACTGAAAAATAGAAGAAGAAAAGACAGATTAACAAACAATTTTCTAAACTTACTAAATGGCGCGTTTGCTAATTATAAAAGCTCTTGCCGTAACATGTCAGTACAAAAGCTCGGAACATTCCTGCAAGATATTATTTCGCATTTGTTTGTCAAAATATACTTGTTTTTGTTGAATTGTCCCAATTAAATCCTCCAGTATCTACTTTTTTTTCATAGAATTGCTGCAGCTCCTCGAATCAATGGTGCCCACTGTCTGAACGGGACATTATATCACGTCCATTGCTTGAGCGTCCATACTTAAGCTCACTAGCCGCTCGAAATAATGGTACGTGCAGCGTTCACGACCATATTCATTCACTTATTCCCTCCCCGCCCACCCGTTCCACCGGCTGTGTGGGTGTGAAAATCTGCGAAACCTTACCCCGACCGGGGCGCAATGCAACGTGAGACGAGCAAAACGTTGCCACCAGCTTAGCACCGTTGTAACAGGCAGGCAAAGAAAGCGAAACCAGCAAACCGAACAAGTCATGCACTTAGGGTCAATGTCACTTTATTACCATCATAAACACGTCCTCCTCCGAGGGTCGTGGAGGCTTTGGGTCGTGCCCGCACCCTCACTAGTGCCAGCCGCTGCAATGGAAGGGTAAGCTTTCAATTAAGTAAACCCGACAGTAGATGAAGCTTAGTACCGGCAGGTGCAGGTGCGCTGGCACTGGTTCCGCTGCAGAAACAACGGCCAAGAGATGTTTTTTTCCACTGAAGCAAAGCACCTTTTGTCATTTTTGTTGTCGCACCAAACCAGTAGGGTCGGGTAGTGGTTGACAAGCTGGCGCTAGAAATGTACCGTAAATGCAACACATCGCTGCTTCGTTCACAAATGAATAAACTTTGTGTGTGTTGTGTGCTCGTGTGTGTGTGTGTGCTTGTGTGTGCGTGTTAAAAAAAGACTGAAAGGCACTCAGCAGGTCCCGAAACTGTTGACTCATCGTGCCGTTCATGCATCACGGAGTACGCTGCCCAAGGAGCTGGAGGACGCCTTTTGAGCTGCGTTATCATATTCCGAGCAATGGTGGCTTGGGTAGTGTTTTGTCGATTTTATGTGCGTCGCACCTTTTTCCTCACTTCACAATTTGTCCCGCCGCACGGGTAAGAGGCTTTCGACGGATGCCACCATTTCAAGATAAACATTTTATAGAGCTCGATGCGAGTGGTTGTCGCAGCTTTTTTTTCCTCCCCGCACATGTCATTGAATGGCCACTTGAGCTGCATAGAAAAAACAAGCTGGGCTATCGTGTAGCCATGCATAAAGCAACGAAAAAGGATGAAATATCTGTAACGTGGACATGAAGAAAACAAAAAACACACACACACACATCCCATGTCTAAGAAAACTAGAAAAAAAATCGACCGAGCGAGGGTGATGAGAGACAACGACAGCAGCAACACACAAAAAATGACTCCCATAAGCAATGTTTATGTATCACTCGACGCTGCTACCCATCCTTCCCGCTCCCCACAAACTTTTATCCTTTGATGTTGCTGGCAGAGTACGCGCTGGAGGCCTGCGGGCCCATCCACCCCACACCCAGCCCAGACCCAGGTACGGTGGCGGTGGCAACATTTGGTGACGGCTTATCGTGTTGTTGTTTTTACTTTCGGTGACCCTTGCCGAAAGCGGAGGCACCTACCGAGGGTCACCTACCAGTCGGTGGAAGTGTGCTTTGCGTTTCCCCCCTCGGGGGCTTTACACCCGCTACGTCCGCGACGACGTACCCTTCAAAACGTTCCGAGCGCTTTTTATTTATTTATTTGTGTCTCCTTTTTCCCCCCGGCAGGTTAGAGCGGCGGTGGATGGCTTTCGTACATGAATTTTTCACACGTTTTCCTGCACGTGACATTTGATGTTTCGTTGGTTCGGTTCGGTTCGGTGGTCTAGCATCTCGGGGGGCGCACACCACATCCACCAACACACACACTCGCGGACAAAGACAACCGCTGCTTGCCGAGGGCCGGCCGATGGGTGAAAGATTAATATCGAATTTGTTATACATTTATGAGTGCCGGGGCTGACGCGGGCTTATTGGAAAGCAATGATATTCGCATAAACTTTCCACGCGCCAGCTGTGCCGCTACGATAACAAATGTCTCTAATGGGGGCTAAGTGGTTGGTGACAGCGGGTGATAGGGGGGAATGGAAATGGAACCAAGGAGAAAAGGGTGTACGAATAGGGAAAGAACTCAGTCTACCAACCGTTGACCGATGGCTAAGTGGTTGTCGTGATCGGATAGCTATTAGGCGACATTCGTGTCGTATTATTCAACGTGTCCAAATATTATGCTTGTTTTTATTGGAGTAAATGTAAGCATTAGGGTGGCAGAACATAGCAGCAACGATATTTTACTTTAAAAGATGAAACGAATATTACATTAGTATGATTCGTTTTCCCAATTTTCATTACACATTACAAGTATTCAAGAAACCACGGGAAAAGCCTGACATCCTTTGGCCAATATTTTTGTGAACTATCATCCAAAAAATCATCTTAGATATAGCCTAAGGTGAAAATTCAACAAGGCCGTGGTTTCTAGGCTTTCGAATTGGAGCTTAGAGAATATTCACATTAGGCAGATATTATTCTCAAAGAGACATAAGATGTATGGAAAATGACGGTACCAAGACTTCATTTTAGAGAGATTTTACTAGATGTTTCAATAAAGCCTGCAATTCAAAACTTTTAACGAAAGGTTCGGTCTTAAAAATTCATCTCAACAGCATTATTTGCCTTTCATTTAGCACTGTTTATTTGCAACTACCAAGTTGGAAAACATTTGATTTCATGTTATTCGAACAATTGGTTTGTTTTTCTATAGATATGCACTGTTGAATAAACCTACCCCAGTTTGTGGCACGCTGCAAAACGTGTGCCCAATGTGAGGGCGAGTTTTGGCGGTGTTGTATGTACAACAGAAGCAAGAAGCAAAAAAAAATATATTAAAAACCAAGTATTGATTTTCCTGCTGCCGGTTTTATCCGTTCGGGCACAAAATTCGAGCCGCAAAGCATCATTTTGCTTATTCTATTTAAATCACTTTTCACCTGCACATCAGTCAACAAGCACACACACACACACACACAAACACTCCCGGCACAGCAAAGAAAGAGCGAAAGAAGGACAAAAAAAGGCACGATTTGGGTCGGCACAGTTGAAACCGGCGGAATAATTTATTCGAGCACTGTTCGGATCGGCGCGGTCGTTTCCGCTCGCTTCAGCGCTCCCGTGCGCTGCCAAACGCTGATCGATGATTGAACCTTTGCGAACCGTGCATCCTGCCTTTCCTGCCTCTCCGCACGTTCCCGGTGGGGGGGTTCCCGGCGAAGAGACCGGGACAAAAACAGCGCTGTACAAGTGTACGCATATTTTCCTACGCTCTATCCGCACTCAGGTGGAAATTGAAAGCAAACAGCGTTTTTCCACCTGGCCAAAATGCTGCCAGTGTGTGTCTCCCGGGCTAGCTAAATGTTGATCCCGGGTGCAAACTGAACCCCGGGCAGGCAGGAATTGATCAGCAGAGGTCGAGAGGAAAGGGAAACAAACGAAGACGAGACGAGCGCAACCTTGCTGCCACAGAGGGGGGGAAGGGAGGGAGAGTAAAGATGCTCCTTATGTCTACGTTTCGCTCGGCATCCCATTTGCACTCACACACGCACACTCACTTCCACCGAGGTCACCGTTTGCCCTGTTCGCCCGCAACCACACAGACGCAATTTCCGGCATCAGCCATTTTGACACGCTTTTCCAAAATTAGAACCACCCGGGTGGCCGATTGGGGAATGAATTTTGCCAAACGCTACCAAGTACGGGCTTAAAATTGGAGAACTGAAACATTCAATATCCTGCCATCGCCCCCGGAGCACCAGAAGACCTGATTCAATCGGAGCTTTATGGTGACGGAAACGGTACGCATCTTTAATGCGAGAAGCTCAAGCAAGACAACTCAAGCAAAATGGGCTGATTTTGTGATTAACTCATCGGCGTTAGCATCCCTGCCCGTTTTACGATTCGTTTGACCAGACCTTCCAAAGATATTCGTAAATATCACGCAACCCAACTGTGCTGTACTGTTTCGTGTCGCCTTATATCACTGCTATATGACTTTTAACACACCTTTACTTGCCTTACCCGTAAGCAGCACAAATTCGCATGCATAAATGCAAAGGGAAAATACAACAAAAGCGCTCATTAGTGCTTCCGGAGTTTCCCGCTCCCCCAACGATCGTCTGCCGATTTCCTCGTTTAGCGTACCCCGCTTTCCAGGCACATCGGACTCGCTTCCGGATGCAATCGCATTAGGGGTTTGCTCATTGCTTCCGCCATAAGCGCAGATTAAACAGCCGAGGCGACAGATCAGAATAAATTAGGAGAAACCTGCCGTGCCGCCTGCCGGTATCCTGGTACCGAGAAGCATTTTCACACCACCCGCGAGGACGCGAGACACGCGTGAAATGTGTGGCGCTCCCCTTTAAATGCACACAAACGATTCGCAGCTGCAGGTTCGTTATCAACGCCACACGCACGCTAGTGCAACCTCTTGAGTCTTGGAAGAATCTTACACACTATCTGCTGAACAGCCGAACTTGCTTTTTTTTTTCTTCTACTATACCCTCAAACGTCTCGGCAAAGCAGCAGTAGGACTTTGCTTGGCAGCTAAAATCTTTAAAACATCACAATTTCATATCCAGAAAGGTTGCCCGACAGCCCTGTGGCGACCGTTGTGCATGCTGCGTCTGTCGCTGTAGTTGTATAATTATTTAACCGCTGCCTAGCGCTGGATGTGATCCAGCAGCTGCCTTTCTGGAAGCCTCTCTCTCTCTCACACACACACTCACACACACACAAACACATAGACCGAGCATCAAAGTGCGGTTTATCGCCGACAAACACCGGTTCCGGCTTGGCAGAGCGTGAGTTTACCGGCAGCTGGTGCTAAATTGCAGCTCATTATTTTCATTCACTTCAAGGAGCATTCTAATTTCCACTTCGTGGCGTGCCAGTGCATCCGGTACCTGCGAAAGGGATTTCCACAATCACAGGCAGGTTCACCCGCTCAAGTGCGGCCAAGGACGGTACCAGCGGTGATCAAAGCTTAAGCTCGCCGTACGCGTCGCACATAATGAGAGCTACACCTGACGCCTTTTGCTGATCTCCAGCCATGCTGTCACCGTCTCGGACGCCTCTCGTTCGCCAGAATGTATTGTGATGTGTTTTTACCGCGTCTGAAAGCTGGCTGGCGGTTCAAGAACAGGGCTGCTGCGTGAAACAAATCGATAATGGTTTGCCCTGACGACAAGGATCGCGGCTGGCGCGCTGGGACCGCGTCAAGCGTTGTTGGTTAATATTTAATTTCTAATACATTTAAAATTCCACTTAAACTGCAACGTCGCACGGTGAACCGGCACAGCGAAACGCAACACCACAGCTGGGCGATGCGAAACAATCCTCGCAACCTTAACCTCGTCTCGGTTGATAGGAACGAGGGACGATGGGACGGCGCCGCTGAAGCTTTATTCCGGTTGATGTTTGGTGCCGGAACCTCCCCAAATAACAACTACTACGCCCAACAAGGGTCATGATGAAGATGTGCGATGGACTGCGAACGGAATGTTTTAAGGAGTGGTGGATACGAGGGTTTTCCCACGAGAGCCTCAACCGAGAAGTTGGCAAAAGGCTGACGAAACTGCAGGCCTAACTGAAACTAGCGCAAACCTCACAGCAAGCAAACGAACAGTGAACCGTACAAACACACACACACAAGCGTGCGCGCGCGCCCAAAGCCCCCGAAGACGAAAGTCTTTAACAATTCAACGAACATCGTATCTTCATTATCAGCCTGTCCCGGGGTTCCAGTCCGCTTCCTTGGCTTCCCCCCTGGGCCCCCGTGGCCGACATTTACCCGACGCAAACGAGAAGATTCCACTAGCTGAAGCCTACACCTTTTTCAGCCACTCACGAGCAGCGGAAAGGACGACGACGACGACGACGAAAAGCCCGAGGAGTGGAAAATAAATCAAAAACTTTTGATACACTACACTTTTGCGCCAACTAGCACAGCCGTAAGGAATGTACGGGGCATTTGCCTTGGACTGACGAGCCCGCACAGTGGTGATGGATGGGGTTGGGTAGGGTTGCACCCATTGTCTGCTGCGAAGTTTGCTGCTTAATCTCATCACAAGATTTTTGGCGCAAAGATTATTGAGCCGTTTTTGCCACGGCTAGCGCAGGCTACCTGGAGTGTTTGGAGAGTCTTGCAGAATGTGGACTTGCTTGTTATGCGTCGGTCGGAGGAATGTTGCTGCGAGAGCGGGCTTGGAGGGTGGCAGGGATGAGGAGTTTTTGGTTCCGTCCCTTCATCACGTTAACAAGTTTGGGGACTAGAAAAGGATGGGGAGCAAACCGGGTTGGCTGTCTTAGGAGAAGGATAGTTTTCCCAAATGAAAACAAAACTCAGAAACTTCTGACATTTAGGGTACGGGAATGGGTACGACCCACTCTGGTACGGCGGCGAGTCAGCTAGATGTTCGGAAGGCTGGAATGTCTGATGAGGTTTAATAGGCATGCTCGGCATGATTTCGAATCATCCGGCAAATGTGAATCTCATCAAGGGGAATGGTTAATCACGGCACACTCCTACCGAAATTTAAGTCAATCGCACTAGTAGGGAGATAGAGCGTTATTCTCTTTTCCAACGAGTCTCTTGAAGTGTGAGATGACATAGAATCTAGAAATGGAATGAATGAACGAGCTGAGTTTGTTGAGGTATGTTAACGAACTTCGGTTAAAAATACGTTTGACAGCAGTTCATCTTAATCAATTAATGCAAATTGCTAATCGCTACGGATGAAAGAGTAAACGAACGACCTAATGAGTGAACGATTGAAGCATTAACTAATGATTGAATGAACAAAAGAACTGCTGTGCACGAACTGGATCATTGAAATTCTGTAAAAATGAACAATTTTCCAAAATTGAAATTCAAAATCGCAGTCAAAAGAAGAGCAGTTTTAGCACCATAGCTTTCCAATGTACTATCGAATGTTTTCACACATTCACAGCAAAATGTCGCTGGTTGTCGAATAAACGAAATAAAAACAAACTTTTCCCTATCCTACAACGCTCCTTGTTCCGCTGAAGTAAAGCTGTTACCATTTCAAAGTGGTTCTCTGTGTCTCTGTGTGTGTATGTGTCTGTAACGTGGTTTGGGAAAATGTGCTTCCCCATCAAAGTTTAACCCCCCGTGTGTGTCAACCGTGCCCCTTACCAATAGGCAGGTGTGCGATCGCTTTTTTTACACCAAAAAAAGCTCCAAAAAGCAGTGTTTTTGTTACCGTTTTAAAGCATCGTTTTTAAAGGGAACGCTTTGCGCAAACTTTGCACTTCACTTTGCTCGCGAATGGACAATTTTTGCTGCCCTTCAAGCAGGCAAGAGGCACCACATTCTTTAGTAAAAAAAACAAAATCCAAAATGCCGTACTACAGGCAACTGTTCCGTTCGTAGCCTTCGCCGCGAACGCTTCTTCATACAATTCCGCCATGCATTGTTAATGGTGGACGGGCGGTACTGTTTTCGCTTCCACCGTTACGACTTTCACCCGGCGCGCGTCCGGCTATAGCGGTGGCTTCCGGGCGGTAGGTCACCCGCCCACCGATCGACCCGTACCTGTAGTGTGAAACGAGAAACAAACCACATCATCCCCGCTGTAGTGGATTAGTTTCCCGCTTCCGCTTAGCGCGGTGAGCCGGGGCGGGCAGAAGGTGATCCTTTTAGCTGGCCAAAATCCCTTCCGGAGCTATGCGACCGTATGCTCGGCAATCGGTGGTTGTCCGATATGAAGGACTGTAGCTGCTGACCGGTTACAGTTGCACCAAGTGTGTGTGTGTGTCATTTCCCACTCTCTCCCACATTCCTGTACACAGTGTAGGTCCAAGAGGAGCGAAACCATTCCCACCCAATGTGGAAACTATCCCTGGGAGCTAAAGATAACCCAGAACCCTGAACTGACACTGTCCGCCTACTGCCCGCTGCCACACACGATTGTTACACGGGTGAAAAGTGCATCGGTCGGTAGAAAAAATGGTCCTTCATGTGAGATAAATTTATCTGCAGGGACTTTTTCTCACCCCATTCGGTCGGACGATACGTTGCGGCACCGCTGCCTCTGGAAATGGGGACACCCATGTGAAGGTCGGGGATGAAAAAAAAGGTTAGGTTCCGATTTTTCCAACCAGAACCATGCTTCTGTGTGGGCCTGTTCGAGTAACTACTGTCCACTGACCGACCGGTCAGAGCGAGACAACGGAATGGCCCATTATTTCTTCTGGTCTTTTGGTGTAGACACTGGAGGGAACTATTTTTATCGGCTCAGCCGCACATACGAAACCGTAGCCGTGGCGTAGGATCAATGAATGGGACGTTATTCTAGGAATTGCATGAACCAAAAAAAAAACGAGACTATCTCCCACGAGAACCTTGTGAACGATTAGCTCGTTTCTCGATTTCCTCTGCCGTCAACTACTGCAAAAGCCCGGCTGGCAAAAGCTCCCCTGGTGGGAAGTGTCTCGTTTGTAATTACACCGAAACCGGGTCGACGGTTAGAGATTTAAGGCCTTCGTGACCCGTCGCTGGCACAATGGCAAAAGGGCTGCACCGTATCAACAGGGCTTTGCGCAGCTGAGGTTGCGGAAAGGTCACACAAATTACACTTCCTACCGCGCGCAGGGATCGGATAAGCGCGCGCCCCGGACGATAAGAGATACCGGCGGCCCGGAGCCGCCCGGGCGAGAGGAACAGATTTGTCACGTAGCTCATATAAAATAATTAACTTTTTTACGACCGCAACGACCGCCACGAATGCGAGCCCGAAAGGTAGCCAAGGGAGGGCGTGATGCTCGTATTATTAGTCCAATCTCCGGTCGACAGCTGACAGATGGTGAGAAGAAGAATGTCCGCAGCAATAAAGTGCCTCTAGCGTTCCGCCCGTCCCAATCCAATCTGCACACAATCGCTGGGTTGGGTGGGTGTCATCAGCGGGGTTAGAGGCTGAGCATATATGATGAACGCACTGGGTACCCCCAAGCCCAATTAGGGCGGGGTAAATTACTCCACTCCGACAGCAGGCGGACGACGGAGTTCTTTTCCACTCCACACACAATCGCCCACCAGCCTTGTTTGTTGTGTGTTTCGAAACACTTTCTTATGCGACTGCCAGCTGTTTTGCATACGTGGCAGCTATGCATCATCCATGAAACACATGTTGGCAGTAGGTTGGCACAGCATGAATATTAAAATCTCGTAATGCGAACATCATGCAGGCCGATTCCTGCCAAGCCGAGGTATCCGATGCTCTCGATTAGTAAGCAATAATAAGTCATGCAATTGCAATTAGGCACACATCGGATGGAAGAAGATCTATAAAAGACACCATCCGCACCATTTCGCATGAATGGTGCGGCTACCCTTTTCTATGTTGAATAATCTTCCTCGTTTGTGCCTGCTTCTGCCTCGGAGCTGGCAGCACACTCAACAAGCTTTATGACAGCGCTTAGCACACTTCAGCTCCCTCATTATCTCGCCCCTCGCGAACTGTTTAGCAATTGATTCCGAACACGCAAAAACCACTTACAGACGCAATAATTGGTTGCTATCAACATGCGGTTTACGATTGTTGCTTTAGCGATGCGCATCAAAACAGCACGTCGCGTGTTCCCTTTCGCGTTCCCTGGCGCCCAATCGACGGTCCCTTTTTTGTTGTTGTTGTTGTTGTATTGCCTCTCAAACGTTCCTCCAATCAGTTCACCGTGTTCCACGCGGGCTGGGGTAGAAAATTGCAACAATTATCGCATTAATGAACGACAAGCCTTTATACCCACCGTTAGAGCCGACTGTTGGCCCAGAAGCAAAGCACCAAGCACTCATGTGCAGCGGTGCAAAGGCCCAAACACCCGCCACGGACCTTTTCGATGACTTTCGCCAGCAACTCGTGCGTCGTTGGAGAAAGATGGTAAGGAATGGTAGGAAAACCGGAACGTGCCTGTAGAAGTAATGACGTTCGACCTTGCCAGCAGGCCTTGATTAGTTTCCCGCTCGCTGTACGTAGACGGAGAGCACAGCAAAAACTCATTCCGAGTTGAGGGGGCTGGTTGAAGTGGAAAATAGTAAAAATTACTCCCAGCACACGAACACACAGGGAAGCAGGATGTAAATACGGGGGGCAGCAGATGGTTCCGATAGAAGGGAAAAGTCAGAAAAAGGCCACAAGCAAGGGCAAATGATGGCACACGCAAAAAAGCGCACGGATCGGATCGATCGGAGGCAACAAAAACACTCCTCACCAGCACACACACACACACACACACATCCATTACCGAGATAGTACGTTCTGATACGTCGGTATTATACGGCCACACCCGCCCACCCCATCACTCAGCCGGTAGCCGGGTTTCGAGTGAGGCTTTTCCACAAATGAGAAAACATGCACCGAACCTCACAGCCCCATACATCGTCGATCATGAATCATTGCCGTTGATGCGTCGAGGATGGTGTTTGAGTTTTTCTGTTTTTTTTTTTGGTTTTTGTGCTCTTTCTAAATTTCATACACCTTAGCTCCTCAACACACACACACACATACGGAAGCATTTCAGCAAAGCATCCGGTTGCGGGGTTGCACTCAATCTGCTTCCGAAGAATTCCGCACGACTCAATTCCGCTTGCCCGGGACGGGAAAGATGAGCTTTCGGCCGTTTTTTTTGCCCTCCCTGAAGTGTAGATGCGAACGGGATTGAGTTGATTGAGCTCAAAGATCGATCGTTCCGGAGAAAACGGCACAGTAGCACGATAGCTAAAGCGGGAGGTTTAAAACAAAACAAAAAAAAAAACTAAACAATCATCACTCAACGGATGAAGTTCCGTTGCACCGATGCGGTTCGATTCCTGCAAGTGGCAACATCGCTTCCAACCAGCCAGCCGCTGTGTGTGTGTGTGTGTGTGTGTGTGTGTGTGTCTGTTGCGCTCGATCTGTTTTTGTAGCCATCCTGTCAGTGAATCCGTTCTCTCCCTCGCCGTACCGTGATGGAATGGTTTGCCGAAAGGATGTGCCCTGAAAGCACTTGGCACACTTGCTACTGAAGCCAGCCGAGCACACAACAAGAAAAACTAAAACAACCAAAACGACTGACAAGAACGCAACACCGCTCGGCTTGCCTGCATCGATTCCATGGGTAAGGTACGGTAGCGTTTTTCTTTTCACACTCGCCGCTCTGTTCGCTGGTGGCAATTAGAAACACTTATTTTCCACTCCGTTACCTTGCCTGTGCCAGCTACCGTACCGTATCGGCTGTGTGGGTCCGGTTCTTGGCACCGGCCGGAGCACTGGTTGGATCCCAACTTTCCCATCCACACTCCCATCCCATTCCCTTTTAGCACTAGCAGCAGCAATTTGCTGCACTTTTACGCCCCAAAACGGAGGGCCTTCTACCGAGCGGGCCGAACAAAGTTCTTGCAGTAAAAGTTGCACCGCTAACCGTTTCTGACATGCAATAAATTATCGCAACCTCGCGCAAGCTGGCTTTGCCTTGGCTGTGTCCCGCGGAAACATTACCTCGCCCTCGCACGGGTGCAGGGGGAGTTTTCTTATGGTTCTGGTTTTTTTTTGTTTCTTACTGTAACACTTATTTCCACTTACAGCCAACACTGCCTGTACATTTGGTACAAGTTGGCTGTATTTGCGCGTAAAGAACCTACTCCGACCGACCTTGCAGCGAACCGAACCGACCGGCAGGAGCGGGTGTAAGAGAGTCCGCCAGTCCAGCACTCACTCGGACGAAGTGGCAACATATTGTCGAATGTGGCTGTGCAGGCTGGTGGAAGGCCAAAAAAGAAGAAGAAACGATTGCAATTATGTTACTACACTTTTCTTTTCCACGCGTCAGGTACCAGCCCGGTAAGCAATTATAGTTTATATTAATAATGGCCCGCAGGGTCCGGGAACCATTTTGTTGTTTCGCTCCTCCTTGCGCCTTCTACCCCCGGGTGGGGTGCCCCTTACTGCACACATTGAAAAGCGAAACGTCTTCAAGGAATGGGGGGGATTTGAAGTATTAACTCAAGAAACGGCAGCAAATAAATACACACCACCCATATGTGCGGAACCACCTCGCACGTTGCTCGCACCGTACACGCCGGGTACGTCCGGGCGGTCGTAGCTTTAATGCAGCTACCTGGGCAGGGTTTTAAAGTAATGGCAGGCTACCTTCAGCTGTTGCACAAAGCCCTTTTGGCAATGCAGTGCTTTCTGGGGAAGTTGTTGGTACAGTTTCGGTGGGGAGCGAAAAGTTGCTACAGTTAAGTTTTAATGCTGTGTGTACGGCCCGGTGGCAAACGATGGGCTGGACCTGGTGATTTGATGCGAGTGTACGCGAATCACAACTGGATCCCGGTCAAACTTTGCCCAACAATATGCTGCAAGAATAATGTTTCTGTTGCACAGTGGCATTGTTTTGGCACCGGTATGACGATGGCAGTCTCTTTACATCGCTTCTATTATGTTAAGGATTGCTGTTTTTTTCCTTTAATAGAAACTTTATGTATTGACATATTAAAATCTTGTTTATGGGCAATCCCAAGCAAAGAGCGGTTAATATGTACATAGTTAATTTCGCTTCAGTATTTTATGTTTATACCAAAAACTCTTCAGTAATAGATAGTATTGCTTTTTGAAGGCGCCTACATGCATCCCGAAGAAATTTCAGGTGAGATTTCGGCTTGCTGGTTTTGAGTTGAAAGAATTGGCAGCCGTGTTGTTGGTGTGTAAAATCTTTGCTACAATTCACTGTGCTAGCTGAAGTTTTGTAGTGACCATGTTTGTTTACCGAATCATCAAACTGGTTACGGAAAACAAGATGAAACATGAATGAAGATGAGCTGAAGGAACCGTCTTTCTGTCTTAATTAAAATAATTACCCTAATTTGAATGAGCTTTGGCGGCACTTCTTTAATCCGTATCAATTACTGTACGATCAGCCCTTTTCCCTTTTAATATCGTCCTTTAATATCAGCCTACCAGCTGTTTGCATTGTACAGCAGTTTTCAAGCAGCTATCAAAGTGGGTAAAATATACATATGGACCGGTGGATGAAGGTTTAAAGAGTGTTTTGTGTATTCGTCTAGTTACCAAAAAGCCTGCCTGAGCAAAAGTTTTAACCCGACCTGTCAATAAGTGACATTCAAATTTGATAATAAAACACAGGCTATGAGACTGCCTGATCAACATACACTTCGATTCTAGATTCCACCACCTGATCTCTTTAATGCACCTTGGGATAACACGAACTTATTTTGACATTTTTTCAAGCAAGTACTCAAATCTAGCTCTAACTTTGAGGCTGAAATAATTTAGACCGAAAGGCCTCAATATCCGAAAAGAATGGTTTAGTAAAAAATACTTTAACTGAAACGATTACTAAACTTCCAACAATACGTTATTGTTCGTTTATTCGATAGTTTAACTGACAAACGCATCGGCTCTAACAATCACACCTATTTCGGACAGTCGATTAGCACCCAAAGTGGCCCAACTTTATTGAGAGGATCGGCAAGCATTCGATTAGGGGCACACAAATAAGTCCAAAGCACCAGTTTGGGGGTGTGCTATGACCCGTAATGGCAAAGGAGAGTGCTTGTTTATCTGTTAAATATTGCTGTAACTGGAAGTATGTGTATGTGCTTTATGTGTGAATCGTCAAGGGTTAACTCTAGCTCAACATAAAATAAAAACATTCTTTCTAAAGGTAAACTCAAGTTTCCTTTCTGAAACACTATCGTTTCTCTTGTTGCCTGCTGCATACTTGTAGGCGTTTCAATGCCTATTCTGGCAAAGCCATAGATCTTTGCTTTTGAGTATGATGGGCAGCTTTGATAGACCAACATCATTCATTAATTCAAATGTACCGTGGAGTTCGTAACAGCTGAGAGGAACCGGCAACTTTTTCTACAGTTGAAGTGAATGCCCAAATGCATGAGTCGCATCCACTGCTAGGATTCACTGCCCTGAGCTATGTATACCTTTCTTCGGTTAAGATTGCAGTGACGTTGTCGCGCTTGTTCGTCTAATAACTAGTGCTAAGCGCTCTCGCCTGGCCACAATGAAGTCATGTAGAACCATTTTCAGCCGCGGTAAGTTAAAACTGTCGAGCTAATTACGCTATGGCAGCCCTTTCAGCTCCGGTCTCCAACGCTATCGCTGTGCCGAATAATGAGTGCGGTGCAGTGTGTAATGAACACTTTTGCGCGCTCCTAGCACGCTCTTTCGTGAAGGAGTCAGGTTTCATTGGAGTTGGCGTAAGTATTGTGTTGAATAAGGCTGGTGCACTTTGGTCGTGTGTTCTCACAGATCATCGTGAAGTGAAGGCTCTTTCCCACCACCAGCCCAGCTTTTACCGGCATTTCTTCCAATTTGCGCCATTCAAATCCGCTAACAAGCCTGCAATGATGTGCGTAGCGGAGGCATCAAACCGTCCTCCGGCCTCAAAAACGAACGATTCTAGCCACTCACGCTTCCCACGTGGCATCGCGTGGTGGATTGTTAGCAGCTTTTGAATTGCCGTCACGAAACAGGACCACCTTTCCGCAGGCGTTCATTCACGGCGCACGGCGTTTTTTGCTAGGCTCAGGTTAAAAGCATTAAAAACAATCGAACGTCTGCCAAACCGTTTGCCAAAGCGTCTATTGATGGGCGCTATGCTACACCCTTTTTCCCGACACTTGGAAGCCCCCACCCCCCCCCCGGGCTTTGGGGTGTGCAAGCAAACAAAACAATGAGCGCTCCATTGCACGGCCACTTTAGCTACACTTCAGTGGCCCCGCCCCGGTTGATGGGGCACGAGAGTGGAAAATCGTTTTGCTCCTCTTCAAACGCCGGCCCTGGCTGGAGCACCGCGGGCCGGATTGCACTCCCTTTTAGCGGATCGCCTTTCCCGCGCGCTGTAGGTAGCGAAGTAGCAAAGTAGTTGCTGCAGCACGCAAAGGAAAAAGAAAAAAAAAAGAAATCAGCATGCCACCACCGACGCCACACCACCGGCTGCACATCTTCGCATCGCATGACGGTGCTCCACGCCCTGGAAGCGCCCTAGACGGTAAGGACAAAACGTCACTAGGTGGAAATGATGTTGCTGATGCATAAATAAACGACTGCAGCAAAGTCTCTGTCAGCGTGCATGTGAGTCAGTCTATGTGGCTTTGTATGTGTGTGTTTGTGTGTGTGTGCGTGTGGAAGTGCATCAGAGGCAGTCAACTGAGCGATTTGCCAGACGAAAACCTCACGGCAAACTATAAAGTACATTTCAATTTCGCTTGACGTTCAACACGGCGGTCACGACCGCTTTGCCCGCGTCCCGTGCCCCCCGGGGAAAACTGTGGCGGAAAAATGGAATCCGGATTTGCCTCCCCGCCCGGCATTCACCTTTCCATTGCTGCTCCCTCCTTTGCGGCTCTTGTCTCAGCACGGAAGGCACGATTAAGGATGGACGAAGTCAGCAATCGTTTCATGCTTCGCTTTGCCCTGAAATACGAGCGAATAAATGCACACCGAGGCAGGGGAGTCGTCTTTCCTTGTTGCTTGCTTTTTGTTGTTTCTGGGCGTTTTGCAAAACTGTGTTACCTTTTTTTTGTTTTGTTTTGTTTTTGCTCCCCACGGTGTCGTTCGCTTCGTCAGTGTCGTTTTGTATTTTAATTCCCGCTCGAACGAACACCGGAGACTGTGCAGTGCCAGTGCAGCCGGATGCCGGATAGTAGATTGCTTTTGATTTTGATTCCGCACCCTTGCCAATGGTGGATCGGGGAAGGTCGGTGCACTTCCGCTGCACCAAAGTGGGGGCGAGACCGGGCGGAACACCGGAACTCGTCGGTTAACATTCGCCGCAATCAAGCTGACTGTAAATCAAATTTGGGAAACGAAGAAGAATGATTGCAACGGCAGTTTCAGCATGTCCGTTCGTGTGTGTGTGTGTGTGGGTATGTGGCTTAGGTTAGATGTGTGGTTGAGGGAGCATCACAGCACACAGTTGGTTGCAATCGGTTGTGTCGTACCGGGTTGTACCGGGTTGATGGACATGCTTTAAAAATGCATTAATCTTTGCCTTTGCACCGGGCTCCAGTTGCATTGCCGATTGGGTGTGTGATGGAGTCTGTAGGTGATTGTGTTTTGCCTTGCTAAGCTGGATGAAGTGTAGGGCAAGAAGAAGCAAGAAACTTGTGCGACATTGCCGGTGGAATGAAAATGATAAATGAGAAATAAAACTTTCTCCACAATCGCTCCTCTCTAGGCGAGTCCAGAGTAACTAGTGTAATGTCTCTGTGCCATTCATTTGCTCGATAGAGCACATCAGTGTTTAACTGTAAAAGTATCATTGAGCTACAGAAAACATACTCATTATTGTTTAATACCAAAATAAGGAGAAAATAATGGGTTTTATTACACACAAAAATACGATTAGTCAGATGCATCTTCATGGCAAACATCAATCGCATAAGCTGGCATTAGTAATTGTTCCGGGAATGGTAGAAAAATGTGTTGTACGAAGTTGTGTATTGTTTGAATCACACATTTCGATCCCTTAAAACGTTTATGGCGAAAACTATAATACTTATTTCGTAGAAAGTTCAAACAATCTTTTCATTTCAATCATTTCCGTTTCAAGCCAACGTGACATCATCACGAGCGAACCAGTAACGCAAAACCGGCTCCATTCATTCATGTGCTTTAAATATACGCTCTACAATACCTACGCCACAGTCGGTAGGGCCATTTCCCCTTTCTCCCTGCGAGTGACTTGCGGTTTTTGCCAGCGCTTTCTGTTCTGCTCTTTGTCCTTTGTCGTGTTTTTTCGGCCGTTTGTCCGTTTGTTTGCTTTGGGGGACATTTTTCTTCTCGCCACCGTTTGGGGTCGCTATCTGCTGTGGACGTGCTGCGAGATAGGGTGTGTGTGTGTGTGTGTGTGTGTGTGTGTGTGTGTGTGTGTGTGTGTGTGTGTGTGTGTGGCGCAGCATGCTTCATATTTTTCACCGCTTTGACTCCCCAACCGGGTGAACCGGGTGAAGTGGAGCGGCAGTGGATCAGCACAATCAGCAGCACAATGCGGCGTGACCTGACCAGGCCTGACTCAGGCCATGAGCAACCGCAGAAACTCTCGACCCGAACGGCGCGCGCCCATGGGTTTGTGGCTTGCTGTTGTGTACAATGAGGCGTCTGCTAAGAGCTGCGGGCAAACAAGAAATAAGGACAAAGCCAAACAGTACAATTGCAGCGATTGTTGTTGCCGTTAACCATTTTGCACACGCACACACACACACACACACACCCACAAACGAGCAACCAGTCAAGGCGTCTGCAAAAGAAATGGAACGATTATTCTTCTCCATTGCTACGAGCGGCACTCTGTCATGGCGCATTGTGCTGAAACGGTCTGGCTTGCCTCGTCTGTATTGTGCTGGTGCTGTGCATAGTGAAAGGGAGTTTTTAAAACGCACCGGCTTCGTGTCAGGTGACCGCAAAAAGTGTCGCTGTGCAACCATCGCTCTGGCTCTGGCTTCGCTCGGCATCGTTCAACACAGAAACGACTGTTAAGGATGCTCGTTCAACGGGTGCATGAAGCGATGCTTTAACATATTTTAAATTTATGACAAATGTAAATCCCGTTGTTACCCTTCATTTTGTTTGTACACTTTTGTAAAAGTAGATCCTGTAAACAGCAGCATTAAAGCGTTTAAAATGTGTTCTTTAACCAGTTCTTTAATTTTCAACTCGATGGAAAATACTGATGGAGTGCACTTTACTCATATTTCCGTGTCGTTTTCTTTTCTCGAACGGAAATAATTTCATTTCAAAACCAACCACCTTCACCCGCGCTGTATTTAAAGCAAATTGCATGCTTCATACAAATGTAGGGAAGTGAGAGATGGATGGAGAGAAAGAGAGAGAGAGAGAGAGAGAGAGAGAGCGAGAAAAAACATGTTCCCCCGAAAAGAAGCGCTCTTCGGCGGGACGTGGAAACCGTCTCAAGAGACGGCCCGGAAACGTCACGACATGGATGGTAAAGGAAATTGAAGATAAATTTTGAATCAAGGAAGTTACGCTTGAATTGTGCCGTCTTCGTCCTGCTCTTTCCTGCTCGACCGAGGTCCCGTGGCACGCGAGATTCTGCGTGCTTCACTCCGATAGATAGCGAACGAACCGCGATTGCTATCTCAAAAGTAGCCCGAGCAGCGGGAACTGCTTCGGTCAGGGGCTAGAATAGAACGAAGGAGCAAGACAAAACGGGCAAATTTTACGTACCAACAGTGAGAAGAGGGAAGAAAAAAAAATAACAGCAAGAGGAATTAGATAATTTCCTCCCACGTATAAGCCCGAGCCATGCTTTTGCAGGATTCACCGTACCGTACTATCGTCGCCTTGGCATCGGCCTTCTAGCCGGGGAGGTTGTAAGCTGACTGAAGCAAAACTGTGGCGCGGAGTGCCTTAACGGACGTCGAGGACGACTTCCCTTTGTGGAATGAAAATATTACCCGCCGCACAAATATTTAATCATATTCTTTGTCAGCAAATTTTATCTTCCGGCCCGTGCAGGTCCGCCACTGACTGCTGTGCCGCTCGTGTTTTGCTTCCCTTTGCTTAACTTGCCGTTTAAAGACGCTCTTAATCGGAACGTTAACGGTTCTGATTTTGACATCGAAAGCATGGCTTCCCGCTTATCTGTTCCCGCTTTGCACAGCTATAATTCTGGGGCAACACAATTGGGGACGCAGATTTGAGCATGGGGGGAAAAGCAATGCTTTAAAGTTATTTCATGCTGCAAGATTTTTCCTAATCTTTTTGACGAAAAAGGCAAGCTCTCAGCATTTATTTCTCTGCTTCCTTTTATATCCGGGATTGATGCTTTATGCCAACAAAACATGTAAAAGAAATCTTGTGAATCCATTTGATATTTCAAGGAAAAGCTTCCTTTGAGCAAAACGAAACGATTTACCCTTTGCCTTTTTTGTGTTAAGGCGGAACAAGTATGTCCACGAGGGAGACCTACTAAGAATTGTTGAAAATAATATTTATAATCAATATTTTTATTCATTCTTATAAATATTCATGCTTTAATCCTTTGTTCATACATATTTGGAAAACAAATATTGTACTAGCCTAAACAGACTAATACCAATTAGAACAAATAACCAACTTATGTCATGCTCTTTCTAACAGCAACTGAATTTGATCCAATACTGAAATTTGATGGAGTGTTTCCAGCAAATGGAGACAAAAAAACAGTACCAAACTACCAAAAAAGGATTATTGAAATAAAGTTTTTAAATTCCCGATACCTTTCACAGATAAAATCAATTACCTTGGGCTCGGTCGTTCGCCGTTCGCTTCGGCGCTTGTCGGCCCACACTCCAGCTCGCCAGGAACAGGAAGCTCATCCCGCAGCAAAACCGAGCGGTGCCGAGAACTCATTTCCTTTCTGCTTGTTATCTTTGCCGCTTAATCTCGCCCACCTCGCATGCCCACCAGTGCCAGCACCACCGTCAGCAGTAAAGTTAACGAATCAATGACGCTATTCCGTATCCCTTCCGGGCAGCTTTTCCGATCGAACGCGCGAAATAGGCCATCGGCCCCGGAGCTGGGCTGGATCTACCCAGACCTTACTCAAGCGAGGCTTCTGCCGCCTGCTGGGAGAGTGTTTTCTCTTGCTTTCCATTACCTTAATCCGTTTGGAAAAATGCTCTCTTTCCTTCCTTCTGGCTTGTTTTCCATTTCATCCTTCCCAACCCCCTCCAACGACGCATCCCATCGCGTTTTGAAACATCAAAACCGACGAGACCGAGATCCAAGGCCAGATAGAATGCCGCTTCGTCGTGACGTTGCGACCACCGCCCCACCATCGCGATCGCTGGTGGAAATCCTTTTGTTTATAAATCATTTCATTCCCTTTCCAGCGCGAGTGGGCCCAAAAATAAAAGCAGATTTTTGTGTTTTGTTTTGCTCCAACCGGCTCCAGCCACTATCTGGGCCACGATGGAGGAAGTTATCCTTTTTCGGGAGTTTTTTTTTTCGTTTTCGTTTTCTCCTTGGTTGTCTGGTTTTTTTTTTTGGCTTATATTTGTACTTCGTTGTGTGAAGTAACCACCTCCTCAGCTCCGGCTGATTTGTAGCCCTGCAGAATTGTTCTACCGATGGGTTTTGTTGTTGCTCCACGCTGCACACTGGGAATTGGGTCCTGTGAGGCACAGCGGCTGGTTGAAAATTGAGAGCAAAATCAATCTAAATTTCGCAGCTTTCTGTTGCTCGCTTTTGGTGTACAAACGTAGAACGGGGACTTATTTCCTGACCACTTCCCGGTTTTGGAACGATACCATCCACCACTTGCACTCCACATTGGAACGAGGTTTTGGCCTCAAACACCAGCAACGTGAACCTAAAGTGCAATGCGACCACCACGAGATCCACCCAACGGTTACAGCAAAGCTGTCGGTCTTCCAGCTTCATTTTTAAGCCATTCCAGGCTGGCAGTGAAATCTCATCCCTTTTCCGACCACCCGTTCCCAAGAAGATTATGGGGAAAAAGTACACAAAAAAAAAACAACAAGAACGCAGTACAAGAAGCGCTACCACGTTTCGGACTTCATCGAACCGGACACTGACGGATATGGGATGGTGGGCCCCTTTTTTTGCCCGCACCGTTGTTAGATGGCAGGAAAAAAATAGAAACCGTTTCTCCCAAGCACGGTGCACGCTGTGCCCGCCCGGTTTGTGAGACGGAACCGGGGCCGCTACTGATGGAAGGTACAAGAAAATGGATACCCGTTTACCGCGCCGGCACCGAACGGTAGCTGATAATGGAGATGAAATATTAATACCCGTAGCCGTACTAAAAGAATGCGGTTTTTTCGTCCACCGCAGCGGATGATGAACATCGTGCGGCGTCATGTTTCACCTTTCATTTACGCTTCCCTCAGTATCCTGCTCGCTGCCCTGCGCCTGTCACTTTTCGCTCCCCAGTTGGTCGGCAAAGCTTCTTCAATGCCAGCGGGGCAGATGAAACGCTCCGGAGCACAAGGGGCTTTACGCGCCCGCGCGCGCGCGCATGTTGTAACGCGTTCCACATTCTGCCGAAGCGAACCGGAAAGGATGGACCACCTCCGGCATGTCGGCTGGTATAGCCTGCAACCGAAGCTCTGGGCATGGTTTTAGCGGCTTATGTCCTTTCGCTGCGGTGGCATCCTTTTTTTTGCCACCCTTTCACGGGTAGAGCTTCTCGCTTTTTTTTCTACCTTCCTTTCGGACGTCCAGCTTTGTTCAGATTGATTGGCGCTGGGATTTCACTGACGCTGCCGGCCAATTGGCCGTCGGTTACACAGCTTCCCACCAGCCATTCGTGTCGCGCTCAAATGGTGGAACAAATTTTCGGTTGCTAAATTTTTAATGCCACATTGTCCACGATGGGGTTGCGCTCAAAGGAGGGTTTGCAGGGGAGGGGACCGAGTGAAGATTGATTATGATTTCCATTCACCAAGGGACGGCTGGAAGAGCGCAGGTGCATGCTGCTCTTTGCGAACATTTCGCAAAACTGACAGCAGTTTCTCTTTTCCCTTCTATTTACAGGTACGACTAGGACTCGGCAGGACGACTACACTGCACGGCCACTGTGGATTTCTGCTCGTTAGTGCGAATCGGCACCGGGTAGTTGGGTCGGAAAAAACAAGCAACCAGAACGTAAAGGCTTATACCCGTGAGGGCTTCAATTTAGCTTTGATTCGACGAATTGTAAAGGTTGAGTTGTGGATAGCGGTTCATACATTCTTTGGATGGGGATTTTATTGCCAAAGGACGAGTTAGTGCTATCATTAGCACTATAAAACATAGTTGATTTAGGGAAGGTATAGCTGGCTATAGGTTTTGAATGCCTTTCGGTGCAATAATTTGCATCAAAAAAGTCTCAATAATGTCTGCAACGGAAATTTGCATACTTTTAGGCTGTTTGTTATATTCAAAATGAAAAATCCGTTCGAAAAACGAATGTTTCATACTTTTGCTTTCATACTCTTCCTGGTTTGAAATATCCCACACAGCCAATTGGTGCATAGGGCACGAGCCAAGTGGCTCTTCAATTGCTCTTGCACTCATAAACTCAACTCAGCTTGTAGTGAAAATAACCGCACTGATTGGGATAGCAGTTTTAATTACAAACACTTCTTGCCAGCACAATCACACGGCACATCCGCAGCGAAATGGCTTAATTTCATGGCTCGGCTCGTGTGGCAGTATCGCGCACCGTTCGCATCGCACGTTCGCCACGCGCACTGTTGCGTCTTAATTTATGTGTGCCCTCTTTTGCGGATCATAACCACCATCATAAGTCGCTCGCACGAACACACAAATCAAGCCACCAGCCAGCATTACTCAAACGGTTTCAGTTGCTCAATGCGAAACGGAAACGGGGGAGCTTCCCAAAGGCCCAAAACTGTTGTCAGTCTCGTGCTATTTCACCTTCTTTCTGTCGCTGTATCTCTTTCTCTTTCTTTCTCTCTCCTTTCCCCTTGCGCTCGGTTGGCTTATTTTTGTGGGATTTCCTCCATACGGTCCCGTTCGGCAGATTACCCTTCGCAGCCCTTAATCCACCCTCGACCTCTGTAGAGTGGAGTTTCGGCTTTACGATAGCGGCATTACATCGGCATTAAATCTCAGCCCTCACGGTGCGTCATAAGCCTAAGCACATCGTTGGATGATGCCGCGACCTCGCCCGCACGATCCTGTCCCTCCTTGGTTTGGCGCATAAAAACCATAATTTATGACTCTTTATTATTTTTATTATCATCTCCGTTTGCACGCGTGCTGGCAGCCCACCGCCGCGCCTGTCTCTAAACTCTTCCCTTAAAGGAGGCGCCTGGTGTGTTTATTTCTTCCTCTCATCCTAAATGCTTTGAGTTAAGGTTGTCATTTGAAAGCAACTTGTCAACGTTCGCTTGTACAGCATCATCACAGCCGAGGCCGTTCCTCGGGGGCTAATGATTAAGGGATAATAATACCTCAATTTATATTATAATTAAATTCCGTTCATCTTTATTATTTTCAATTTAGACGCTCACCTGCCAGCGGAAAGGTACTCCGACAAAACTGGATGTTGGCCATAGTGGTGCCTAAGTAAAGGGAGAAAATACAACCCCTGCAGTCGGGCCTTGTGCATGTTACCATTACTTTTTCTTTTCCTTTTTTTTCGCACATTGAACCCTGTCCCACCCAAACTGTGCCCTTCGAGGCAAATAAATAAGCATCATAATCGACGGAGCAAGTTTGTGTAATGAAGTTTTCCCTTCCGGCCAACGCACACCCCGGACACCGTCTTGTGTCTGTACCCTCTACCCCACGGGCTTGGCAAAATGGTTGGTGTCCTTTGTTCTGCATCACGTCTATCGCACCTTGCTTCGAGGCTTCTTCTTCTTCTTCTTTCGTTTCTGCTTTCGGTGTCGCAGCAGCGTGCATCCTCCGACACGTTCACCGTGCGAATGACTCCGGGCTGTCCGTTGTTTCGAGATAGCACGGGCGTGCATTGTCAGCATTAGCCCGCTGCACCCATGCTCTGCATTGTCGCATTCGCAGCTGGCCACTCATCGCGCAGCATCCTGCATCCCGCCTGCCATGGGGCGGGCTTTCGGGACGGACGGTACGGAAATAATGGAAGTAATTTAATTTTTTAATTAATTTTTCACCCTTCACCGTCATGTTGCTGTCTGCGAGGTGACAGTGCGCCGTGGTGCAGCAGCCATTGTTTCGTCGTCGAGAGGCTTCATCGTTGCATAAACGGCACAGTGTGCAGAGGTTAGGAAAGTAGTGTCTCTTGCGGAATGGTGCAATATACTGTATTCTTATTTGCTTAATTTATGCATTTCACAAAAGTTATTTTACTTTAAATGTCGGTTCTTGCTACTATTGCGCAAAGTTATTCGATCAAAAATTGCACAAACAGCTTCACCAACCTAGCTTGTGGCGTTGTATTTTGCAGCAACACTTGCTTTTACTTTTAATTAATCCACAGGGCAATGAAACAGCGTTTGAATAAACTATCATGACGCACGCCAAAGGAACGGAAACTTTCTCAACTAACCACCTTTTGTGAACCTGTTACTTTGTCACCTGTTAGAGAAGCTGGTGTCCATCTTTCACTTTTAATTTGTGCTCTTTAGTCCCTTCTCTCGCTCCAACTCTTGCCAGAGAAACTTTTTTTTAAACTGAGCCTTGCACTTTCGTCTTACGTATGGTGTTCCTTTTTTTTAAACCATTTGTTTGCTTCCCTCTGCCGTTTACGGAAACCTTCCAATGTTTCTTTTTGCTATTTTTTTTTTCTCTCTCGTGCATAATACTCATTTTCTCTCAGCTGCCCAATGAAAGAATAATAATCTTTTCCTTTTCGTCAAAAGGAACTTCATGTCCATGGTGTTACTTTTTTATTGCTGTCGTCATTTTTTTAAGGTGAAAGCCTTTTTTCCTCTTTTCACCATCGCTCGCCAGTAACCTGATGAGCCTGACCGGCGATAGAGCAACTTCCGTGCTGCAGCTTCTTTCCTGGTATGAGTTATCGAGGATAAGTTTTAATGTGGTTCCATGCGACTTTCACATCGTCAGCCGGCAACAATGAGCATTACCTAGAATGAAAACAAAAACGGAAAGGGTCAATTTTAAATAGAAAAAAAGAGCTTGTAGAAACTTGTAAGAAAGGCCTGGAAGGCCATTGTACGGTTTGCGGGAAACTGGAAATTGCCAGCGTTAGGTAAAAGTGCAAGATAAGCAAACGGTGCAACCCACGTACTCCAAATGCTGGAAAAAAAAATCGCTCCACAAGGTCGAGCTGGCACGGTACGGTCACTAGCATTGGTATACGTAATCCTTATTGCAGCAAAGTCGAGTTGCCCTTGCCTTTACCAGCTATTAACTCGATAAAAATGAGTTTTTTTTTGGTTTCTTACTGCCCCATTGCATATTGCGGTTTCAACTTCCTAGTGAACAGCAAGAAACTATGCTCTCCTTTAGTTTCAATGCTGCCTTTCTGGCTCTTTCGCCAACCCAAAGTTCAATGCATTATTGCGAGAGTTTGAGGGCAATTTCTCACTTCCACTCACTTCCACAAAAGCCGAAGAAAGTTTTAATCGATCCTTTAGCATAGTACAATCAACAGTTTGCGCTTTCCCACAATCGCATAAGCATGATCGAGTTAATTCACCTTTGCTATGAACAATGGGAGGGCAGTAGGGAGTGCTATTTTAAATTACATTTTCTCCCTTGTTCAATACTGTCACTGTTCATCAGGTCGTTTTAATTTCCATTCGAATGGAAAAACGTATCACAGACACACCTCGGCTCATCAATCAAACAACCTGCCGCAATGAAATTCAGCAACATGTCCCGCTTAATTGAATTCACGACAATTTACGACCCGCAAAACCCGATCCAAATCAGCACCGAAAGGTATTTCGGTATCCTTGGGAGCCTTTGGAGCTTCGAAACAGGACCGACGGAACTCATCACCTTCACCAAGGGGATGAGCACAAACGGACACAAACACCGGGCACGTTTAATCGAATTGGTTGCAATCAAATCACAACTGACCGACCGAAACCGAACCGACAACGAACGGAATCTTAACTACGTCCTTCCATGCCCGATTGGACAATTCGCAAAGCAGACTCGGTACGAGGGGCGTCCTCGCAGCAGAATTCCCTCCCATTGCTTCTCATGGGTGCGAACGGTTTTTGGTGAGTAAATTTCAATATTCATCACAAAAACTGACCCATCCCTCGGTGGGAAGGGACCCAGCGCCAGTGCCAGAGTGCCAAGATCCATCACCTGTACTTCATCGTGACGGAAACCCCAGAAGGGGTTTTGTCGGTCGACGACTGACTTGATTCGGTACCCACAAACGAAATCAAAGAAAGTTCCCTTAAAAGCTCCCCGCTGCCAGCTCGTCCGCACCGGCCCTCTCCAAGCTGTTCCAGTGCCGGTGAAACAATATGTAATCAATCCCCAGGCTCATTGCCAGGGCAAGGTGCTACCGTTCCGACGACCAGGGAAGGATTGATTGATTTCGATCCCTTTTTCCCCTGTCCGGTCCGTCGACGGACAATCAATTTGTTTCAATATGAATGAATGCTCAGCTCACCAGACCTGGACGACGGCCATCGGGACGGCACACTTGGGCCGGGTTGGGAAAACGAATCCCTTTTTCCACACCCAATGCCAAGGAAATGGATCCGAGCTTTCGCATGGATGCCTTCACGCATTTTGAACGATGTCTCGGTTTGCGTGGTGGAAAGGTTGCTCCGCTATTGTTCGGTATTCCCGGGCCTGGGAGCAAGTGTGATATCTTCCGGATGGAATCAGTTTTTAAGACAACCACCCAAGCCACTTTGAAGCGAACCGGTGCGGAAAGGGGCTCCGGGGAAATGGACCTCGTTCTTATTCCCCCAAAATCGAGAGAATCGAAACAAGACACCCGACATCGAAACCTTTGGCATTCGGTTTCATTGATTATTTATGAAGCCGACTGGACATCAATCTCCGGGTACGGTCGTGTATCAGCTTCAGCAGGGCAAGCACTGGACGTGGGTGGCATTCGGGCCTGAGTCAAGTTTCAGACGATCGAGTGTTTCCTTTTTATGTTCGGTTTGATTTGAAATTTTCTCTGCAGCCATTGGCACTTGATTTGAAGTTGATTTGCAGTGCCGGCATTGAACAGTGCAGAGGAAATGAGTTTTGTAACAGACTTTAATTGCACGGCAAGCAACCCACTCATGACCGATCTCTTCTGCTGATGTTTGGGTTGTGTGACGCAAGAGTATGTTCGGAACGCTTTTATGTCTCAAGAACATAACATTTTGTGTTCGATAGAAAAGCAAACAATACTACTTTCCTTTGATTTTATTTGGATATTTGGGATGCAAATAATTTTAACAAAAATTGTGAAGGCTTTTGTTAAAGGCTTAATGTTTTAAACATCAATACGGCCAACGCCATTCCTTCTCAATAATATCAAGGTTTAAACAGATGCTACCAAATCTATCCAACTCCTTAAATTAAACAAAACGAATAAAATACACAATGACACATAATGGTTCTTATAAAAATCATAAAAATGGTGTAAAATAATAAATTTGATTGATAAAGGCGAATGAATGCTGGATCATGTACGAACATGAAACTCTTCAACAACGCTCCATTAAATAAGCATTTCCCACGATAAACAGATGTGAACGGTAATGAGAGTGTGAGAAACATGGAACACAATTTGCAAAATGGGCACGCTAACCACACGAGCACATTGAAACGAAATGGGGAAATAAAATAAAACACTCGTTTGTCCCATTTGGTTCCATCACTTTCGAACGAACTTTTTTTTTTGCTCACCAATCGCACAGCACCGTGCGATCCCACCTATCCAGCCATCACCCCCCTGCACAATCATGCTAATGAAGCTGCAAAATTTGTTACCCGCAAATCTCTTGGGATTTACTTTTTCCTTTTGCATCCCATTGACGATTACGGCAAGTCCCTGTACCCCGTTCCCGGACCGAAAAGTTCTTTCGACGGGAGGTGGGAGGGAGAAAACAGGCCAGAGAAAACGCTCCGGTTCCGCACTCTCCTCGAGCTTTTCTTTCCGGCGCCGGTCTTCTGTTCGAAAGTGTAACGAAACAACGGGGAGCGAAAAAAAGGAAAACAATTTGAAGACGCTCGTGAAGCGGGTGTGTGTGTGTGTGTGAGGAGCGATTTCCCCGAAACCCCGATCCGGGGCAAAGGAGTAGCTTTTGAAGGGTTCGATTCGAAAGCAATATGGAAATTCGATCGAACTTTCATCCCTCGGTCCACCTGCAACCGATGCTTCGGGCGAACGCCGTACCATACCTCTCGGGACGCCCAGCACTCCACGCGGCGAAAGCGCCCGTGCTTCCCCGAAACGGTGCCCCAAGGGAACAGAGGACGGTTGCGGAACGCACTTGCCGCTCGAACGAACCGACCAACGAGCTGGAAAAACTGCCGCACCTTTGGCGCGTTCGATGCCGACCGACCGAGGCGTAAGTAATCCTCCCATCGGCCCAACGGCTGCGCTGTCTCGCCTGCCTTTGAGGTCGCTTTGCCAAGCGTTAAGCCGGTTACATTTGGTCAACATTCGGTTTCTTATTTCTTATTCCCAGCGCCCGACTACCCGCGCTACCCACCATCCCCTTTTGCCGAGCAGCAAATCAGCAGTGCTTTGGGAAAGGGCATTTAACAAGTCAAAGGAATCAATAGGCCTGCACCATTTGCGAGGCAAGTGCCGGGCGCCCGGTTTCGCAGCGCACTGACTAGCGATGACGATTTTCCTTTTCGATAGCCGTCAGGCAACACACACACACCGTACCGTGTTGACTTAGGCCAGGGTATATTGGTATTGTTTTCGAACGAACGGACCAAAAAGGTCGAACAGATTGAACTCCAACGACATCGCATGTGCTTCGCAGGAAACGGTACGGCACTTACGGCGACGGCGCTTTGATGACAGAGCGCCGCAGCACTTGAGAACGGTCGTAGCTTGGTGCGTTGCTGCGTTGATGTATGCTGGAGTGCCTGTTTCCTAGGAAAAGTCGGTACAGTTACTTCTCCGCACGACGCGGAACCGCTCGCTCCGGTACATGATATTTACATTGTCTTCTCTGCCGCCGGCTACCAGTGTGTCAGGGGGTACGATAAAACGGTGAGCGGTGTTGCGTTACGTACGCCGATTACACACTTGATATCGTGCCTACAAATACTACGCCGCGCAAAGTGTTACAAGGTAGCAATGTATTCGATGATGGTTGAATGTTGCTCGGAGCTAGGCGCTTGTTGCGATGATATTGAAATGTATTAAACGGTTCGAGAATGTCACTGTAGGCCGTAATGTAAATAGTTGTTTAAATTTCACAAGCTTGTCGATGTGGAATGCACCGTTGGTAATACTGCTTCTAGATTTTGTACACATTAAATACGGTGCACGAGGTGATTAGGTCCACCCAAATGTAGCTTATTCACAGAAATGTATAATTAACGCCACGGCTGCATTCTCGTTATCTCAGTTCGCCGGATCTCACTGTAAAGTCGGTTCGCCGGAATGAAACTCAATTTAAATTCACTTGCAGCGTATTCAAACACCAATCGCATTGAAACAAAGGGCAAAATTATCAAACAAATGCTTTGATCGTACCACAAAGCAAGCGCTGATAAGCGAAATCAAAAGCACGCTATGAAATTCAACACGCTTCTAATTTCATCGGAAATGCATACCATTGATATCGGCATCAATTTCGCCAGTATTTGAACGGTTACTTTTTAATTCAACTTGGCTCATGGTTCAACTATTGCTTAGCGCGCGTGTGTGTGTGTCTGTTTTTTACTAGCACCACGCCCCATTTGCTCGGTGAATTGATTAACTCGCTCGTGCAGTGCAGTGTAGCCAATACCACAAAACCTAACATCCAACCATGCTGTTGATTTGCGCAATTCCGGGTCGTCCGGGCAAAAACGGGCTGTCCACCCAGCTGCCAGTTACAGCTGCGGATAGCTGTCCGAGCTCGAAATATCTGACAACCCCCCCGGTTTTACAACCGACTGAATCACTTTAATAGTCGAATAAACTTCTTCCCATCCCATCTGGCCCTTTACATACCCAGGCGGTGGCGGTGCTGGAGCTGCCTGCTGCAAAGATGAAAGCAACAAGTTTCCCTGAGCAGTGAAGCCACGCACCTTTCCGCCACACAATCGATTCACACCAATGCGGCAGCCAGCGAAATGGAGCCAGTACCGCTGGTGCATTTTGCCAAACCCGAGGGGATGTTGCGGTTTTTGCCCATCCTGCTACCACTTGCAGTTGTACCAAGTCCCATGATCTCTTTCTCTCTCTCTCAAACACACACACACACACTCTCTCTTTCTCTCTCTTTGCCATGCACAAGTAAATGTAGAGTTGTATCCCCTCCGCGCGCACACAGACCATTCACTCGTAAAATTCCCAATTGATTTCCATCTAAATTCCTGCATTCCGGTTCACTTTCGGTATCCGTCCAGTTATTTTTTTTTCGTTTTCTTCATCCCATTTTTTATACGCAGCAACACCTGTGCTGATGATCCGGGAAATGGTCTGGTCCACTTCGGACCTAGATTACGGTGACCCAGTAAAAAGCGCCCCGACCGCATTCCCAACAGTTCCTTCGTTGGTTCAATGTGAGGAAAAGGAACCACACTTGGAACCACCAAAACCGCTCAGTTGGACGTCACAAAAAAGAGCTTTAAAAAAAGAAACACACACTGCAACTCCTAACCCCCCCCCCCCCCCCCCCCCCGAAACGGGGAGTTAAAATTCCGAATGAGAAATGGATAAACTTTTGCACTCACTTTATACGCGCCCGGGGGAATCGACAGTCCGGCACTCGGGACATTTGTGCTGGATTTTCTTGCCGTTGAAGGCGGGAAGAGGTCAGGCGAGTGAAGCGATAAAAAAGTTCGATATATGCTCGGCGCCTTTTACCGTTCCTCCGGCGCTTCCGGCAAGGCTAGCTAATCCTTCGGCTTCGGTGAGATTGTGAGTTCCGGATTTGGGTGAAGAGCGCTTGTGACGATTTCGGCCCGGGTGGGAGCCAACGGGGAAAACACCCTGCGCGGTAAACCCGAACAGAAACTAACCTTCTGTTTTACGTTCCGATGTATTTTCTCCACGTGCTCCAAGTCCTGCGAGAGTAATTCGGGACTATTATTTTTGCTCCCGGCCATTGCCATGCCGGTTGGCAGTATCTTAACCGGGGCAGTTTTTTGTTTTGTTTGTTTTTGTCTTGAAACATATTTTTTTGTCGAGATAGCCCCATGGGAGGTGAGAAAACCGTTCACCTTAAATAACAAGAGCGATAAACAAGCAACTGCTGTACGATTGGTGCAGAATAAGTAAGGTATTGGGTACATCGGTAGGTTTGCATCCATTTTTGTGTGTGCTGTAGTTTTTCGAGCAGAGTTTAAAGGAGTTTTATTTAATACATTTTGAATTTGCAATCATAAAATTCTTTATTAAAAGTTAATAAATAATTAATTTGTGAAATGGTCTATGATAGAGATGTATGTTTTTGAATTATATCAGATTATCAATCAAGATAACCTTAATGATTCATAAAGATGTATGTATTAACAAGGTTTCGAAATCTAACTGACAATCTTGTCCATAACAGTCGCATTATAAAAAAAAACAATTACAAAAAGAACACCAACGTAAACTGCAACCAAACTCACAATTTCTCCTTACATACAAACAAACAAACCGCTTAAAAAAACAGTAACCCTATGAATACAAACTCCAACACAGCAAAGCAAATAAATCGTTTAAAGCAAACCGGCAAGAAAGCTCCCTAAGGGGAAAGCAGTCAGTCAGTCAGCAGGGCCAAGAACTGTGCGGAAAATAATTTTTTCCCAGAAGACTCTTCGGTACAAAAAAGGGAACCGTAATAGAAAATCATGCAGCTTTCACATCTTATTGAGTGCTGCATGTTCGTGCTTAAAAAACAGAAAAAATGCCCTTGAAAGAATCGGTCGCTCCAAGAAACATCAAATGTATAGCTAGGAGAAAGAAACACACATGTTTTTCATTTTGAAAACAAAGTTTGCACCAAATAAAGCAAAAAAACAGTTGCATATTTATCACGGCAGACTGTTGTTGATAGTTTTAAGCGCCAAACCAAAGGCTGCCAGCAAGAAACGAACCATGATTTGCACTCTCGTGCAGCAAACGAAAGCCAAGCAATTGTTTCGCAGCTCTGCGCCTCTTTTATTCTCTCTTTTTCACTTTCTCTTCTTCCTGTCTTTCAAATAACAAAACTCAAGCTTCCTCCAGACAGCCAAGCGCGCAAAAAGTATGGCTTCAAAGCGCCCAGCACAAAGTCACAACAACAGTTTAGTCATGGCAACTCCAGCAAGAGGCCGGCCCGGCTGAAAGCGAGGGCGAGTAAATGGGCAAACATTTATTAAAGAATTTCATTCCCAACGAGGGTCTCGCTCTTGAGCACAATTTAAAGCATCACCATGAGCGCAGCAAAACAAGGTCCTAAAATTACGGTTTGCGCCACTGTTTGCGCCGCCGTCGGAAAACCAACTAATGGAAAAGGCGAATTTTCTGCGGGCCCATTAGCAAATTGAAACCGAAACATTAGAGCTCGTTATTTAAAGGATATTGTTGGTGTTGTTGTTATTCGGATGGAGGATGGTAGTGGTAAAGCAGCTTCCGGGGTTTTCTGGTCCAGGGAATTCACTCTCCACCCTCTCCTAGACCGGGCGGGAGGAAAACTTTTAGTTTGTTTCACTTTAGCTGGCCATTTTTACCGTCCGGCCGGCCTTTTTGGCGCTGTCGCTCTTTAATTAGATATTACTGCAAAACCGGTAATGGCCCTGGTGGGGGATATTAAGGCTGGGAGCAAACCGTTTAGTAGGCCATGATCGTTCGGTACTTGTCCTTGAAAAGGATGTTTTGCAAAAATACTGCCTATTAACCGGAGTAGGAGGGCATGCAAGGGATACCTCGTTCGGTGTTTTGTTCATGGGAGCACTTTTGCAAACCCATTATTGAAGGCAGCAAATATTTTTCGACTTTATTTATGCTCGAGGAGGTTTCACTTTTCACATACAACCGAACAATACGAAAAAAGCAAACAAACAAATTGTTTATTTTTCCCCTGGTAAGGAGCAGGCGTTTAGTTTGGGTAAAAATTGTCCGCTCCATTAAAACTGGGACGCCTTTCTAGATCCAGATAGTCATCATGTACCGGCCAAGCGTACCCAGAATTTCGCCCTCACGGTACGTGAGTTTCTCAGCGTTCGCTTTGCCTTGGACACATATTTCAAGCTGGATTAGCACCTGTACCGGGCAAAGCCGTGCGGATAGATCGTTGCTGGGGCCCACTTTTTAGGGAGTTTTAATTAGCCCCGGAAGCAAACACCACCTACGCTTCCCTGCAGTACGAGTCGCCACACCGTGATCATCGTGTGCTAGGCGCTGTTTTGCCGAACTCCAAGTCTTTGCTACTAAATTTACTCACACGTACGCACACACTCACACACACACACACACACACACACCAGCACAGGGTAGACGAGCTCGGTGGCTCCTTAGCACTGCTGCCGTGCCCGAAACGAAGCCGCCCTGTGGCCATTGTCGGTGCGCATAATTACTACGGTCGCTGAGGTTTCCCTGCGCCCATTACCGCACCACCACGTACGCACGCCGAAGGAAAACAAATAAGATTCAAATTTAATTATTTCGAATTAGCATATAATCTTATTGCCACAATAATGCGCCCCGTAGCCGGATTATGCTGCGGGATCGTTTCCCGTTGGCAGCACCAACACACAAACCATTGGAGCATCGAACTGTCACACCGGGGTGAGTGGGGGTACACGAAGCGTCGAGTGAGCAGTGGGCAAAATAGTACGGCTTTACCCGTTACACAAATGTGTCCGCACACGCATCTAGGCATGCTGCCGTACTGCTCGTCAGCAAGCTGCATGCGGAGGACGAAGCTGTCGACGCACTTGGACGTGCGGACCGTACGTAAGAATGTGGTTGGAATAATTTCCCATCCACCGATGGAGCAATCGACCCATTTGCCAGGCCGGTCGATCCAGCTGTGAGCTCGCTCCATCACGCCGCTCCTGCGCTCTCCAGGGGAAGCAACACACACTATCGAACGACCATGTAACAAACAGGACCGAAACCGAGCGGGAAATATTTAAGACATTTCAATAATAGACCACCAAGCTCCGTCCAACGACATGGCAACCAACCGCACCGAAAGCAGCGGCGGAGCAGGGTGAAGAAGGTATCTCGGCGTCGTTAGATTGGAAGCTCGTTGTCCTTTTAGAAAATGGAAACCAAATGAACGAGCCCGGCAGGTCCAGGCTCGAGCCGTGCGGCGCGGTGAGGCTGATTGTATAAATAATCCTTACCAAGGTGATTGCTAACGGTTTAGCAGGAACAAGCATCGACCGTAGGGAACGGCAGTGTCTCGACCAAAACGATGGTCTGCTTCGCCGTGTGCAAGACGGCAGAGCACGGGTGGGGTCGAAACGGCGACAAGGTGCAAACCCGTACCGAACAAACAGGAATTGGATCTAATGAATGTCTGGAATGTGGCACCCCCGTACACCAACGTGTCGTTGAAAGGCAGTCCCCCTCAGTTGCCCGGTTGAAAAGGGGAGCAAGGTGGGACGCAAGGTGACACGGATACGTTTCTGCTCAGGTTCAGCAGCAGCAGCACATCGGTCTCCGGTTTGGCCCGAGTGATTACTTACCATTATCTTGTAAGACGCTGTCCGGAATGATTAGCCCTGGGTGCCGAGCGTCCCGACGGGTTGGAATGAGGGTCGGAAGGAAGTATTTCCGGGACCGTAGTGCTCACCACCGTATGCGACGCGCCCGGTGGGATTTGTGAGGGGAGAAAACACACACACACACACACACACGCAGGGGCAACATTTTACAGTATTAGATTTATTTTCACTCGCGTGTGAGCGGGCGACCAGGGTGTGTTTGAGTTTCGGGTGGGTGAGGAAATGCACTCTTCCTATAGGGGTGGTGCCGTAAACAGCAGTTAGATAGATTGAAAGACTGTATAAATTCGAATTCAATGCTACACTTAAGAGCATTCATGTTTGGATGTAAAATAATTACAAATGTTCAAGTTAAAGTTTTGATGTTTTACACAATACTATTGCACAAATCAATAAAAGAGGCTTTTATCATATATCAGTCAGCTGTTTTGTATGAATTTTGACATTTGGCGGCTGAAATCATGTTAACAAAGGTGGATAAAAGAAATCAGGTCATATGTGAGAGGGCTTACATCATTCTAAACTCGTTAACCATTGGTTTCCGCAAACAAAACATAGCAAATAGAACATATTTATTGGTTTATGTTTGTATGTTTATTCAATTTGCAGGAAAAATAAGTCATATTAACGAGAGAGTTAATCATTTTTGTAGTTACAAAATCTAAAATGAAGTAAGTAAGAGTATCAATTTCACTCAAATCGTCCAAATGTCTCACATATAATGAGTAATAATTATTCATTACTGTATTCATTATATGTTTTTTTTTATGATAAATAAGACTCGTAAAGCCCATAATATGTTTCCAAAGATATTTAATTGAAAAATGTTTCATATAAAATGCCTGAACAAGTTCAACAAACATAATCAACGATTTGAATCCTAGGAACCTTAAGTCAAGTGACGAATTGTCAAAATGCTCTAGATTCCGCCACCTGATCTCCTTCATCCAGCTTGATGTCAACACTCTTTACAAAAGCATACGCAAAACGAGCCTTCAATTTTCAACCTTAATTATTTCAACCTAAAAATATGTAAACGAACGCCGATTCGTCAGGTTAGCTCATGAAGGGTTGAATTTTATGGAAGGATTTGTAACTCACTCATTGCATTCATTTGCATCTTTTCCATCTATAATGAAGACAGTTCACAAACATTTGAAAGAATAAAAGCATGGTTGGTTATACGAACAGCATCACTACTTCATTAGAGGTGCTTAAATTGATTGACCCACCCTCCCACAAATTTAGAAAAGATTAATTGCAGAGTATCGCATTCCATTCGTGTGCAGCAAGTTTTGATAGTTTGTGCATATTCTACTTGAACATGCTACCACCATCAGCCCTCAACCATGATGCAGCGCTGAACTGACTCCCAATCAATCCAATGAAGAGTGGCATGGTTATACAACGCAACATACATGAAACCAAACATTAAAAGATGAAAGCAAAACCTACCAAATCAAATCAAACACTGATGATTTTAAAATCTGGATTACGTACTGCTCCCCAAAGCTCCCTTGCAGGAGCTCAAACACATCTTCTACCTCCCTCTGTTTTGGCACCGTAATTAGTGCCAGTATTTCAGGATTATATTTTACGATCCCCCATTACAGCGGTGGAGAACATTGATATGATCTCGTTCATGTGCTACCCTAGACACACACACACACACACACACACAAAGTATGTTGAATAATTGATAAATAATTATTCAAAACATCAAACTAAAATCCATCCAGACAGTTGGTACCATTGGAACGTTGGCTGCAGTCAATGGGTGGAAAACTACCAGCAACAGGAGGGGTGAGAAAACTAATCCCGTGTAGCAACTTCCAACTGCCTCTGTGCTGTGTGTTACAGTGCTGTGGTTTGTGCTTTTCCAACGGCACCGATTAGGATAGCGTTAGTACAAGTAAATTGAAGCAATCTTTCTCACGAGTGGCAATAAAAACCATCATCCTTTCATCCTCCGCCGCTACACGTTGCTGCACGTTTCATCGTCAAGCTGTTGTGTGCCGGGGCCGCAGAGCACAACAATAAAATATGATGCAATTAAAGACAGCACAGTGTGTGTGTGTGTGCTATGGTAGATGTTGCCATAGTACCTTCTCTGTTAGATGTTTCACTCTGAACGAACCGATACTGTTGATGGCCCTCTTTCTGTGTACGTGTTTTGTTACTGTGCTGGTGCTACGGTGCTTGTAATGCGGCAGCCACATGCCAATCGTATGTGCTTTGTGAGTTTTCCATCTTTCGATGAGTGCTGCTTTCCCACCAGACCGAGCATATGCCGTGGCGCTCTCCTTCGTAACGGGCAGATGAGTACGGCTTCCTGCACCACCACAGTGAAGGGGTTTTATTTTCTGCCTGGAAATACATTATTTAACACATCGTTGAGCAAAATTAATTGAATGTAGCAGTGCTTGAGCTGTGTCTGGTGCTAGGGAGTGCTTACTAGCACGGTTGGATGCTGTCGATCAGTACGTTTCCCTCGGTTTTCGACATAAGATGTGTTACCTTTTGAATCATGTTATAAAATTCACATTTTATGGAGATATAATACAAAGTTTAAAATGCTAACATCATAGCGAAAGTAGAGCTTATTTATACTGACGTTAAAACCGCGGTAATAGTAGGATTATTTAGGATGAAACATTCTCCAGCGCTTCAGGTTCTTTAGTCATCAGAAACCAACCAACAGAAAACTCCCTTTCTAGAGCAAACGAGACCAAGCAACAAAGCCCAAAACACATCCATCCCAATCAGCTTTCGGACGTGGCCGATGAGCCGGAAGAAATAATGACCAGCAAACTGTGCGCGAGCGCCGGTCCCCGCGGGCAGCATAATAATGTGCCAACTTTCCACCTCATCAATCCTGCAGCTCCTTCACAGTCCCTCTCTCTCTCTCTCGTCGTGTTTTGATCCACCTTTCCGTCGCTCTCGAGTGACCATCGATGGCGTCTCCCGTTCTAAGGCCCCGGAAATGGAATGCCAAAACGTGCGCGTGGAAGAAAATGTGCACAAAATTGAAACTCGCAACGGTGGGAGACCCTCCATTGCTCGGTTCGGAAGTGTGTCTCATAATTTTTCAAATGAGAAAATGAATTCATTACACAATGATGGATGGCTCGCTTTTCCGATCGTGATCGGGCTAGGCAATGTTGGGGAACGCTGTGACATTGCGAGAATTTCAAATTAGCACACCTTTGCGAGCACGCCCGAGGGAAACTTTGCATTATTTTTGTTTAAAGCAAGCAAGGACGCGTTTTTGTGTTTGGGGTGGCATGAATTGTAGTGTGCTCAAAAGGGACCAACTTAAAATTCATTCCATGTACTGTGCCGTAAAGTAGATTCTGGCGTTGAGCTCCAAACCAAACAGGAGTTGTGTCGTTCCAAAGTGTCTTTCCACATTCAAATGGTTTATCGCTGGTGTGTGTGTGGTTTATTGTTTGCCTCAATTTGCAACGGCAGCAATACATTTTTAGCGCTTCAGAAACATCTTTCTCATATCTAATCTTTCCTATCGGCAATTTGAAACTATTTTTTGTTTTTCAAAACCAAACTCCGGGCTTCTTTGACTGGCGCTTGATTGCTTGATTTCATTTGCCAACCAATCACACCAATCAAGGCGTGAGAGCGTTGGCCACAAATCCGAGTCCGTGCGAACGATGCCTGCCAGCGCAAACAAAGCTATCCCCAGGCACCCCAGCTTCCTGGATCTGGCGTCTGCTTTGGCGTCCTCCGCCCCGAAAGAAACCTTCCAACGGATTCGTATACCGCATGGCGCAATCAGGCAAGCGTGGCGTTCCGGCGCCGAGGATCGCTTTAAAAGATCAAACATAATTACTTCACTAATTGAAGGCAAACACAGCGGGCCGCGTGTTGATGGCCGCCCCTCCTAGCGGCGCCAAACTGTTGTGCGAAACGTATTCTTTGCACTGTCCTTTCCGCGTTCGATGGAAGCGAAATAAACACACAGGTACACAGGGGAGGGTAGGGACAAAGAAAAGGGAAGCACCGGGAAATGCTATCAGTGTAATCAGCAGCCCGTTCGCGCTCGTTTGCGGCGATTCCGGTCGTATTTTTTGACAATTTGATGCGCAAAATTAAATTGGGATCAATTTATCACCATCGGTTGGGTTCGGCAAAGAAGGGGCAGGGCGTCCGCTGTGCGCGGTCTGCGTTGTGCGTTGAAATTGACACAGGCATCACTGACTGTCAGCAGCGCTGATGGTGGAACGTTCACCGTTGAGCTACCAATAGTAAGCACAACAACAACAACAACAACAACAGTAGCTAAAAAAACCAGGTCGACGAATGACGCACATCCATCGATCGGTTGGCAAACAGCAGCGTCGCACTTTCTGCACGATGGCACGACACGACGGTTGCACGGGACTAGCGGAGACAGAAAGAAAAATGGAACCCAAAGCCAAAAAACCTGAACCACACCCGCTGGAGAAAGGATTAAGGATTAAGCAAACGCAACGATTCCATTGCCCGGGAAGCAGCCGATGAGACGCACCGGTTCAAGTCACAAGCCACTTCCGGTTTGCACTGTTGACATTTAATTTATTCAAAGCTATTTATCATAATACGCCCGCGGTGGCCCACGGTGCTGACGGGCGACGAGTTTACCGTGAAGGAGCCTCCGCACAGTGTGTGCGCAGTGTTTCGTGCCCGTGCCCCGCAACGGATGACAGATTCCAACCGACCAAACACTCAACATCAGCGGGACACAACTCACCTTACCGCCCGAAGCAAAATCTGTGCTAACTGTGGGGAGATGTTGGAGTTGGAGCGGGCTGACGAAGGCACTGTTGGGATTGATGACAGAAAACTAACCGAATGACAAATATTAGCAATCTATTTGAATTATGTTTACACGGTAAAATACCTTTACCCCCTGCCACGTGGGCGATACCACCCCAGCGGGCGATACACTATTTCGCGCGACCCCTTTGCCTAAAAACAGGAAGCGCCGCACAGCTAATGAATGGCAATTAGGCATTTAATTTGGTGTTTCAATCTAAACTCCCGTACTCTTAGAGATAGCGCAAAGCTTTCTGTATCGGGGTTTGTTTTTTCTTTTTCGTCTTTTTGTCAACATTGCTTTTGATGCCGTCAGGTGGTTGCGTGTGCCAATGTGGCAATTAATCGTGTGAATCTAACCATTACTTTTTGGCAAATGCAAACATTCGCATTAATACATGGTTCAGTAGGCAAGGATTTCAAAGCAATGTCGTGAGGGTTTGGGGCATATCAAACGCTTTCTGCATATTTGTGGTAAATGGAAGAAGCCTCTGACATAGACAAATTATCACACGAGAATGGGGCAAGAGCATTCCAATCCTTTCTTTTGTGCTGAGAAAAACACGGTGAGTGAATACTTTCTTCAATCACTGTTGGTTGATGGTTGAAAATAAAATATGTTAATTTTATCACACTCTTTTTCGTTTTTTTGGAGATCGTGGTTGCACTATTAATCCCAATATAAATTCCAACCAATCAATGAAGCATGCATTATCTTCTTGGAACGATTGGTTACATACTACTTAAACTGTTTCAACGACAGATTTTATCTTTCCTATACAAGCATTATTTCTCGTAGCCTGAAACAAATAGAAGCCACATACAATTTACCCTGTCAATCCTGGATTTCTATTTCCATCCCTTCCACCATGGCTCGGATGATGAAATTTCTCCCCCGTCCACAAATCGACACCTTCCTAGAATGGGAGGATTATTGGTCCACCGTTTCTGCCGCCAGCACTGGCAATTGTTGCTTTTGCTAATCCAATACAACCAGATGGATGAAACCGATTACCAGCCGTGCCCGGTCGATACCTTCCGTGTCAGATTTAACCTTTTTTTTTTGTTGTTTTGTTTTAGCTACCGATAGCAGCCAACCTCTCCCTTCGAACAAGGTCCACTTCAGCCGATCGCTTACGCTCGCTCGGAGATGGCCTGCAGGAGATGGCTTTATGCTATTGTCCAAGATGACAGGACAAACCTTCCACCCTGCCCATCGTTCGCCGTTCCAATAGCGCCCGCCCAACCACACCTTACACCTCCACGGGCATGCTCAATCAAGCGACGGCATTCATTGCCTACCGTCCATCGGATTAGGGGCTCATGGGGACACTCGGACACCTTTTGTGTAATAATATTTATTGTGATTAAATATAAGTCACTTCCAGGTGGGCCAGGTGGATCAGGTGACAGCTGGTACCAGCTGCCCGTTGGCTTTACCATCGTTTATCCATCCCGCCCACGGCACAGTGCGCCAGCGTGTCCATCCTTTGCTCATTTTGCTGGCTGGTGGTTTGGAGCTGTCGCCCATTGGCGCTCGGAGAGGGAGGAAAAGCCTCTTGCCTGTACGTTCCTATCTGCTTTCTGCTGTGCTGTGTTATTTTGTAGCTTGTCCCCCGGTGGGTGAACTTGCTTCCGTGTAACTGGCAGGTGGGAGGAGCCTTCGCACACACCCAGCCTCCCTTTTTTTTTCTCCACCCACCCACCCCATCGATCGGACAAACAGACGGCACGGCACTCATATTTCATCGCCAACATCATACTGCAGCAAGAATTAACAGGCTGACATTGTAATCTACCCATCCACAGCGGGAGGGCGTGTAGCTGGGCCTTCGCAACTGTGGCTTTTCGGAGTTGGTTCGTGCACGGGAGTATGTTTTGCCAAGAGAGAGAGAGAGAGGGAGAGAGCGGAAGAAAGCGACTCACTCCCTAGCAGAATATTTCCTCCGTATTGTGGATCAAGATTTAGATGCCAGAACCGGCAGCCGGATCAGCCTGGGGAGAGGAGGTTCATTCGTTCGCTGATGATAAATTTGTTACATTTTGCGTCTACACATTTACCGTTCTACCGGTTTTCGGTCTCCTGCCCGCTGTGAATGGTTTACCGCAAAAGCAACTTTTAAAACATCATTTTCACTTAACGAGCCTGTCGTGAAACATGCGCCCTCCTCTGGGAAAGTTGGACCGTAGTTGAAAGACCGCAGACGTTTTGATCGTTTAGGTTTGCCGATAGGAAATTTGTTTGCCGGTTGGTTCGCCAATTTTACCTTTCAGAAGATGGAAAAGTTGTGGGGGGAGTTGTGGCGCAATGTATTGAAGTAGTAATTGTTGTTGACGTGGACGCTGCTGTAATTGTTTTTGTTTCCCAATTCGAAAACAGCAGCGGAAATTGCAGAATAGAATACCAGGTGAAAACAGTGTTCGTGTTTCGGTGTTCATGTTTTGGTTCCTCTTATGACAATTGAAAATTGAAAGATTAACGAAAAGAAACATTAGTTGTGTTAAAACAACATATACACATTTCAATGCGAGGTTTAGATAGGTCTGTAGGACTCACAAAAAGCACCATTTTGTAACCTTTTGAAAACGTTTTGAGGTAGACTGATTGTAAACATCGTAAATGGACAATTGATAAAAAAAGGATTGCAATCTAAGGACAAATTATTTTATATTGAATTCTAGCTACAAATTGGTATAAAAAGCGATGCTTTACCATGCTGAGGATGAAACAGAAATGTTATACTAAATATTATAATTAATAGACCTTCCAACTGCCTCAGCTTTCACACCATATCATCATAACAATCAATAAAATGGCAAATTTGGGGCAAAATTTTGTGTAGCAAAAATAGCACGATAATGGACCCAACCTCAAAATCCTAATGGTAAGTATCGCTATGATTGCTACGAACATCGAGAGAAAACATTATTATCATCATTAGGCACGACAGCCAAATGGACATCCCCGTGCGGTGCCATTCATCAATCGTTGCTCGGAAAAGGGACTTTCGCGGTCAGGCAGTTCGTTTTATCTGCCCCATGTAATGAGCAGTTAGTTTGACCTCGCATTGATACTTCCGTGCCAAAGCGTACGGGCGTATGAAAGACCGAGCAGAGAATGGAAAACCTTTCTCGGTGCTTATCATTCAATCAACCAACCATGGTGACGCAAACACACACCCACACAGCCACACACACATACACAAGGACGGGTAAAAAGTGAAGGGAATTTAGGCTTACGCTGTCCACGTGGCCCACGCTTTGTTTTGCGAGAACAATCACCTTTAATTCGACCTAATTAATAGCGGACCAGTCGTGATGGATGGGTTTCGAGCATGTCAATGGTTATATTTATAAAGCACGTAAATTGAGGTTGGAGCTGTGTTTGTGAATGTGTGTGTGTGTGTGAGAGAAACAGAGAACCAATAAAATGATGCAGAGACTAGGACGGAGGTGGAAGCTTTTCCTCTCGCAAACAACCATGCTCACTGACCCGGTTATTTAATCATTTCCTTTCGCATTCCCTGTCCATCGTTTCAGATGTGCCGACTCACCTGGAGAAGGTGCTGGTCAACGAGACGGCCCAAATCAAATGCGACGTCTCGTCCAATCTCACGAACGATCGCATCCTGCTAGTGGTGTGGTACAAGGACAATGTGCCGATCTACAGGTAAGCTTACAATGCGATATTAAATGCGATCTGAACGCAAAGCGGGCACACGCAAGCGGTTCCACATCAAAAGACGAAGCAATTTCGCCAACATTTTCACTGATCGGTATCGGAATGCAGCAGAAACAACATTTCAAACCCGCCACGAAATGGCGCAACCAATTTCGTTGCACACTTCAAGGGTGGTGCCTTTGACTTGATTCATCGCAGCGGAAACGTATTGACGATCGTTCTACTCCATGGCTGCCCGTGTATTTTCCCGTGACTTTGCAAACCGTTTCACCGTGAGTAAATATATTCATGCGCTTTTGCCCGCTACCGACGCTATTACGGTGTGGCTGGTTTGTCTTTGGCCAATTCGTGGCCTTACCCTTGGGTGGCACACACACACACACACACACACACACACACAAAGGCACCGGTGGCAATGTCTTGCTTGAAGCCTTCTTATCACGCTGATCTCTGGCTGCCGTTCATTTTGCTCTTGCCATTTTTTCCCCTTCCCCGCTGCTTCCGTTGACGATGGTGACGAAATGATCGTAAAATATTCAAACCATCAATCTTCTCGTTTTACACGACCGAACGAGCGAACCCGGTGGCGGTGTCGAATGAAAAGCGTCCGCGTTTGGGGCGCCAGGCAATCGGGCCGATAAACCCGAATCGCCAATTACGTTCCTGCTTGCATACGGGCGCGCGTATCGCAGGAAACGCCATACTTGAAGTGAGACTGGAAGTAGAAAAAGGGAGGTTAAACTCCTACACAAACACACACACATGCGCGGAGCACCCTCGTACACTGCTGGTTGGGATGACAATCTCGATACTCGGGGCAGAGGGACAAGCATGGGTAAAAATAATTTACATATCGATAACTTCATCCAGCGCATCGTTCGGTTCGTCGTGCTGAGAGAGGAAAATTCCGGATTTTTTTATGTACCATCACCTACAAAACCATTGACAAAGTCGGTAGCAAACTGGTTCGGCAGCTTGGGACTGATGACAAGATCAACACATTCAAGGGCGCAGCTCATAGCAGCCGAAGAGAAGAGAGAGAGAGTGAGGAAAAAAAAACAGAAAGCTATTCACAAAGCTATCACAGCCACTTTACCATCACCCAGCGCCGGGGTGAAAAACAATTTTCAATCTAACTACCATATTTCACCCCGCCGGGCCATCTTTCCTTCGCACCGTTGCTCCGTGCCATGTCTAAGCGTTGTTTTTGTAGGAAAGTGAAGATGAACATGTGTGTGTGTGTGTTTTTTTTTTTTTTGCATAAAAATCTCACATAAAAATACATCCATGCATCAGCCCACACCGAGAAGCTAACAGTCTGTGAGAACGGGGAAAAACGGTTCCCACAGCCCCACCGGTACACTTACTCACACACGGATCCACGGATGCACATGCTTTGCGTAGGCCATTGCCAGCAGGCAGCGTCCTTAGCATAAACATATCGTCTATTTTCATAATAATATTGAGTAAGAATAGCATCAAACACGTACCCGTAGCCAGGAAACGCTCATGTACGCACCTGGTAAACGAACGTTCCCACCCGGAGCGGAGCGTTCAGATTTTTAGCCCAACGCCCAACGGGGTTTCCTTCCCAGTGCGCACAATATGCGCCCTCTCTTTCGCTCTCTCTTTCTCTCTCTCTCTCCACTGAAACGCAAATTGGATTGGATATGTGATGAGGATCGCAAACAAGATTCTGCTCTCCGCCATGCGTGGTGAAATACGCACTGGTTGCCTTCGGTTGGTATCGACTTCACGTGTGACATGGTGTACAAGGAGTAGAGGGAAAGGAATGGGAAAGTGATTGGTGGGCTGAGGGTGTGATACTTGTGTATTCATAAGTGATGGCTTTGCATAGAATGTGTGTTGCTACCTATATGCTGCCGATCGTTTCCATCGTTCTACTTCGCTTGCCCGTGAGGAACTGACTTGGTTGTTTCGTCAATCTAATGTGTAAGCCTGTTCGTTTTAGGCGGTGAAAATGGAGCTGAAAAGATGCTTCTGGTGTAAGGGTAGATGTATGCATATCTAATATTTAGCATAGCAATATAAAGCATTTTGTTCAACCTGCAACTGGGTGTTATCTAGACAGCTTCTGGAGCAGCTTCTGTAGGCGTAATGTTATTTATATAGATTTACTAAGCTCTCTTGTGATATTTTTTCTTACATTTATGACTACTAATTGAAAATGTAATTGGAGTAGCCATTGAGAACTATTAAACTGCATTGCATTTGCCTAATTTGAACCATTTTTGTCTATGCATCGAATTATCGAAATAAGATAGCATGGTAATTCGATTAAAGTAATTCCTACCACGAAAAGTAAAGTGTATGCAGGTTTCAAAGTGGAGTTTCCCAGCACCACCAAAATCATTGCTATTACGTTCGTTTTTAATCAGCAATTTTTGGTGCCGTGACCAGGATTCCGTACACCCTTAAAAATGACACACATTTCAGAGCTTTAAAGAGTATCTTATAACACGCTCCTTGACGTGAGGGAAAAAAACACAAGCACGCAAGCGGTTGGGAGCAACGTCAAAGCCAGCACGAACAAATACATGGCCATGGCGTACATCGTAATCTCCCTGGAACATCCTGGATATAAATTTTCATCCCGTTGCACGCCGCCACCGTCGCGACGGGCGAAGAAAAATAACACAGGTCGTCGTGCGTCGTTTGTTACAATCCATTGAGGGGAAGCAATGGCAGCCGGGAATTTGTTTTTTCGTTCGAGCCTTTCCCATCTCACTCGCCATCGTCTGCCGTCGTCTGATCGATCGTCTACATGTCGGACTATCTTTGCAAAGCGTCCCGTGCTGCCTCGTTTTCGATGGATTCGTTCTTCGAAGGCTTTTCAAACGCCTCCCCTGCCCAAAAGTAAAACGCAAAGTAAGTGATAGTGATATTGAGTGGCTTTCACACACACACACACGCACACACTCATACAGAACAGGTTCCCTCCACTCTACCTTGCTGTACCGTTTTTCACATGCAATAAGGGAAATGCTCTTAGCTGCCACGGAAGCTCGCCTGAAAGTGCTTCACTCAACCTTGCTTGTTCCTCGCTCCTTTTTTTGTGATCGATGACGAAAACACGACGAGCTTCTAAATAAATGGATTTGTTCGCTTTCGGTTTGTGGGCGTGCGGGAAGATCTTTCGCTACCACATATAAGTCAAACATACACACATACACACATCTTGCACACACACACACACACACACAGACATACAGATACAAAGGTACACAAACGCATGGCAAAAGGAAGCTCATCGGGCCGGAGTGCCAAGAGGATGGATTTGAATATGTTTATCGTGCGGAAGGCACAGACGGTTTCCGCAAAGACAGCACGGCGACGGGTCCGGGAAGACAAAAAAGTGACGAAGTGGATTTTTTGAGCATGTGTACAGAAGAAAGCACCGTGCCCTGTTGTGGGGTATGGTGGCTGGCGGAAATGGTACGGGTCACACTAATGGAAGTTTGCGGGCTGCCATCTCCAACGTCCCAACGCAGCGCACGACACAACGACGATCTTGATTATAACAATGAACTTCATCCCGGGAACCCACTTTCCCAGAACGTCGCTGACGGGGAACAGATCATCGATTCCGCATAATGTTCCGGAATAATGGTCGAGCACGCTGTCAATCAAGGTGATTAATAGGAAAAGTCGGCGAGCTGCAGGTTAGCAGAGCAATTTTAAGGTTTCCTCACATCTCCGGCGCTCGGAGGGGACACGTTCAAAGCTAACTCTAATGCATTCTCGTGAAATCTATTTGTAGATCAGTAAATAAAATTCTTCCAAGGAAAATATTTCTATTAACAGTTACAGCGCAAAATGAAATTCAACCCGCAAACCTTGAAACGCGTTTGTTTCCATGCTCGATGGATTGTAACACACGCTTCCCATCACACTCGATTCGATTACAATCATTTCCTGTTATTACTATTGCGCAGCCACAAACACTCCTTCAGACGTAACAGATTGTGCCGCACCAAACCGAAAGTGAACCATTTCCATCCTCTAATTCGAACCATTTCCCTCCGGTAGCTCGAATTTCTTAATGAACACCCAGTTGGAATGAATGAGCCGATGCCCTCTCGAAATTGATACCTCGTACAGGCGGCAGGCCCCGCAAGGTTACCCGACATCCTGCAACAGTGCCACTTCGCACTTGGAGTGCTCATCGACGTACGGTATCGATACATTTTCCTTCGGTCCCGGCAACGGTTCCAAACCCACTTGAGACGCAACATCTTCTCAAGATGATGCTGAGAAGCTGTCAAACCACTCCGTCGTTGTTGGAGGATCTCAGGTTCGATTGTTTAAGTGTGCGAGGGAGGCGGCGCGCAAGGTGGACCATGCGGTGGTATGAATTCTTGATTTCGAAAGCCGGCTTGCCATTGCCCAGACACTTCAAACAGGCCGGGGGCAGGAAATTCAATACGGAGCATGAAGCACGAAACCGTACGCTACACCACTCCACACCGGTCACACACATGGATGGGGCTCGAGACATTCGGCTAGGGTGAAGCGAACGGCGGCCCGATTGGTAGCGACCGGATTCGGAGGCTAGTGCGCTTGATGTACGTGCTACAGGTCCACGGCCGGGTAGTTTGCTAATCCGATATCGACACTGATCCCTCCCGATAGCAAGATTATTCAAATAAGGTCAAGGCCTTCGGAGGGAAAGCTTGGCGCCAAGTCAAGCAGAGCTGGGAATCGGCAAAGGTACACCATACAGGCTGGAAGCCTTTACTGTTCTACATTGAATGCGGCGGCCAACAAACGGTACGTAAATCCTGCAAAACCACTTCAATTTATCGACAAAACTCAATACCACATACCGCCGTTGCTTCCAGGCGGGTGGGGTGAAAACAAAGTTTTTCTTCGCTCAAGCAACGACAAACCGAAACGGGTCGTGCGCTATGCTTAGCCGAGGGGCTTTGAGAAGTTGAAAACGAACTGTCCGGACGAGAAGCTGGTAGACAACGCAATTGATGGGCCGATGAAACTCAATACAATTTTATTTATTTTTTGCATCGTTCTAATTTGCTACGACCTGTGTGTTGGGGACTCCACCTCAGCCAACTCTCTTCCATGCGTCGTTTTTCATCGAGCACACAATTAGGACAAAATGAGGCATAAAAAAGAAGCTTGCTGGGGCCTACAGGGACCGCTAGCCGGATTGAAAGTCGAGCTATTTGTCAAAAAAACGTCTTCATTTGTCCCACCAGCCTTTCGGAGGGATATTACTTTGGTCCCGTCCGTTTGAATCAGCCTGGAAGAAATCAGATTATTGAATCTTGGTGCCTTTTATTCGGAGTTGTTTTGCTGCTTTTCCATTGCATGAACCGTGCTTAACGAGTTTCGGTGTTTGGTTGGTAAACCGTAGAACCCACCGGGCGCATTGGCAAGGCACAGGACGACGGCAGGAACTTCATCGTCATCGTACTATTTTCGGTAAAAAGAAAAACCCCGCTCCAGATAGATAGGAAGGCAATAGCTACCTGAGAATGGTACCCGGGCAGCACAGAAACGGTACGGGGTTCCAGCTCCTGCTCGATGCAAATCACTATCCACTTTCATGTGACAACTCCCTGGGACGGGACTCCCATCCGATCCAATGGAAGTTGCTACGACATGTCAGCGCAATAGAATGAAATGTCAAAAGTCTCCTGACCCAAAAGACTCGGCCACCCTACAGAAGGAAGGTATTTGCTTTTGGCAAGCGGAAATAAAATGTATGTTGCCAGGTACTGGGCAGCAGCTACTGGGAGGATATTGAATGGATTTCCATGCACACATAGAGCGCTGCGCACCAGGGACGTACATAAAGTTGTACGACTTTTCCTACACTTCACGGGTGCGGGTATAGCCGTAAGCATCGATTCGTCCCGGATCATAGCGAGTCCCATTTCCGTGCCAAATCCTTGGAAACAGATTTTGGGATGTGCAGTACAGGGAGTTGGTGCTTTCCGGGGCGTTGAATAGGGCTATTTCTTTTTCTCTGTTGCGAGTCCCAGACCGTCGGTTCCCATCCCCAATGTTGTGCCCGTAACTTTTAACGATTTCAATTTGCCGACATGTTATCGGGAAGTTCATCACCTATGTTGCTTGCAGGGGAAGAAAAAAAAACATGCTCACGTACCTTTACTTTTCTCTCTTCCTGGCAGCTACGATACACGTGGACCGCACGTCAACTCGCCGTCTCATTGGAAGGATGTCGCCATCCTGGAAGATCGTGCCAACTTCAAAACGACACGCGAGCAAAGCCGGGCGGTGCTGGTCATCAGTCCTGTACAGGTACGTTCAGTTTTATCTCGTCGCAAAGCAAGAACTAATAAGCAGAATCAGTTGGAGCGGGACACAACGCCGCACAGATAAAGCCACTCTAATTATTTGACTGTTTATGGAGCTTTCACAACCACCATTTCAATGGCTAATATCTTAAAATTGCACAAATCTAACCAAAAAATAACAAAATCATCGAGAAAATTCTCCATCTCAAATTCAATTACGCATCATTACCGCTTTGCTCTGGCCAAAGATCCAATCACAGATGATAACGTTGACGTAAAGAAACAGCGCCCCAATATTTGTCCATCCCATTTGCGATCCTATCCTTCGCGTGCCATTCGGCACCGCTGCCATTTCCAATTACTTCCCAACGAAACCTGCCACTCAATCACTTCAAGCGTCAGTGATTTCCATTCATCTCGGTATTACGCCATCACAAGATTCTGTCCCCGCACCGGACTGTTGAATTGAAATTCCATTTTTACACACCATCACTTCCCACCGACCTTCCACCCGCGGCACACCCACTCTGTAGTGCCATCCATCCCATGCGCCCTGCTAGAAAATGTCTGTACAGCTGAGGGCAAAGAATGGACCACGCGAGAAAAACACATTGAAAAACGATTGGAATTAAATTCGCGAGAAGATGGACAAGGCACTGGGAGCACAAATTTGCATTTCGCTTCAATAGTAGCCATTTTTCCTCCTGTTTTCTGTCGCATTTTTTACCCCTCAGCGCCGCACAGCAATGCTCCTATTCGGCCGGCTAGCCCATTTCCTTTCGAAGGGTAGCGTTCACTGTAGCAGCAGTTTAAATGCTTTCTCCCTCATTGCATCGTTGGTATTTTTATAGCGCTGGACGCCTTTCTTCTCATCCGAGCATTTGCGTGTCAAAGGAAATAAGTAATATTACATACGTTTCACAAAAAAGCACTCCAGTAACAACAACATACCAATCCAAACGAGCGGCTTTGATGGTTCCGTTCCGTGAGTAGGCGGCACGTTCGTGGGAGCATTATTTCGCATTTTAATCGAAATCAATTGCTGCTCATCTCATCGACGATTAATTGGTGCATCCCACGGTTGACTGGCTCGGACCCATTTCGGTCCCTCTTTCTTGCTGCTGCTACGGCGCGAAAGCACACACAGCTTCGTGATAAAGCACGACTGCTGTCGATTAGATTCACAAATCGATACGAGCCCCCATTCAACACACACATACACACAGATACACACGCAAAACAGATTTTAGCTTCCATTCCATTCTGTCTCAGGACCAATCCATTGCCAACGCAGGCAAGTATTGCAACGGGGATGGAAAGATTATTTCTTCGGCAAACCCTGCGCCAGCGCTCCGTTTGCCGAGACGTTCGGCTCATTGGCGAGAGAGTGTCGACGGGACTAGGGGGAAAGAAAATATATTGCGATCATTAGGGAATTCCACTCAACCATGCAAGAAATGCTGCTGCAGCGTGTTCGGTTCAGTGTGGATTAGCTTCGGCGAAACGAGATTTCAATTGCTGCTGTCCGGGGAGATTGGTCATTTATTTCGGTCCAATTTTGCACCCACTTGCACCGCCGTGGGCGAGGCGATGATGAGCTTGAGGATTTGGGTTTCGGCAGCCGAAGGATTGACTAATGCGGAGCTTAAGGACGACGAAGGTAGCCCGTCTGTTGACTAGCCGAGCCCAAACGGTCTTGCTGGAAGCTGGAGATCGGTTCATTTTTTTGTGATCTTGGGTCAATGTCAGTTATTTGAATTAATAAGCAAATTTCAATAGAACTTCAGCAAATGGACTAGAATCAATGAACTTTACAAACCTCACATTGAACATTGAAACAATCTGCATCATATAATTTAATCTTACTTTTACAACAACTCTATTCATGCACATTTATAATCATTTTCAATACTTTCCAAACCCAAAACAAGCATAAGAAGTGTTTTTCATATCGTCGCAGCCGGAATAATAAGTGCACAAGATGCAATGAAACAGCTTGTCGTACCGCTAAATCCGTTTCCGGCGGACTGCTCACGCTTCACATACACACGGAAAACACTACTCTCATTCTAATTCTTCCCTTCCCTCTTTTCGCCTCGTTACAGAAAAAGGACGCCGGAATCTTTCGTTGCCGTGTCGACTTTTTGCTATCACCTACGAAAAATAGTAATGTAAATCTAGAAATTGTGGGTAAGTAATCGCACCGAAACTACGACACACACAGCTAACACACACGCCAATCCGGAAATATACATCTTCAACTGCTCCACTTTTTCCGGCTTTTATCCCCTCGCCCTGCCAGAGTGCACAACCTTCCATTGTTAGACGTCCCGGTCGCTGTGTTTCTTTCTCTTATTATTTTTACCAAACACGTGCGGAACTACAGAAAAGAACGCCTGACAATTGCAATCACCGCTGGGGAGCTATGTTTCTAGCTCTCTATATGCGACGCTCTTCCTTTCTTTCGCAGCTTCGGTGGTTTGGTTTGTACACTGTGCGCATTGTTTGCCGTCAATGGTTCCGGCCGAACGGAGGAACGGGTTTGGCTCAAGTCCGGAAAGCACCAATACCACTCGCCTGCCAAGCATCGCACAACAGCACTGGGAAGCACTGGGTGCTAAAATGAATGAAATGGGTGCTTTTCACTCACAGCCGCTCGACGAGCCATTCTGTTTGAAACACGAGTCACAGGTTCATTGCACTTTTCACTCGGGAAGGGGGGGGGGGGGGGGGTGGTGCTTGGGAAGAATTTTAATTGGGAAGCACCCGGTTTCGGAGGAAAACAATTGCACTGGAACAATGCACCACCGCAACCGTAGTTCCGGGCAGGGGGGATATGCAGGGCTGCAAATCAGGTGTGCGCAACAATGCACCCCACGGTCCGGAAAATGATTATTAGAAGAGGTGACTTCCATTCCCCAAACGAGCGCTGACCACAATGCGTATCCGCTGTGTGGTGCTTAATTGTGTTCCAGGATGCTTTGTGTGCAAAGCTGTGGCTTCTCGTGGCGGGTGGTTGCATTGTGTACGTGTGAGTCGGTGGGTGTGTGTGAGCATTCTTACGACGAGGAAGCCACAGTCAAACAGGGAAGCAAACACTTTCTTTTCGCCGTGCTGGAAATGAATTATTTTTAATCCACAGTGTGTCTGGGCTTTCATCGCAATGTCCAACGCAATCAGACAAAAAGCGTTTGTAAAATAATTGCAATGACTCAGCAGAACCGCATCCAAATCCTTCCACCAGCGATGCCAAGCCATTAAACGATATGTTTTAAGCTCATCTGTTGAGCCGCTTTTGCCATGTTCGCATTAAAATGATGCACCACCACCACCATCATCATGCCCAGAGCACCACGTGGCAGCAAAACCGCACAAGCGTCGCCAATATAATGGCAATGAAAAAGACACCCGGACACACGTTTGCTAGTTAAGCCCGTTTTTTGCACCACATACCGTACCTTGTGTGTGTGTGTGTGTGTGTGTGTGTGTGTGTGTCTGTGTGTATGAGGGTGCTAACCAACATCAAACGATGACTTGGCAACCCCGTCGTATGGAGCTTCCGTGAGTGCGTCGCCGGTTTTTACTGCATATAATCATCAATGTGTGGCTATCATCAACGAAATTGCTTTTCATGCCACCGTAAGGACTTACTCGCTCTCTTTCTCTCACACTGTCTATCTCTCTCTCTCTCTCTCTCTCTTTGACTTAGTATATGGGAAATGAATGAGGAAAGAGATGCAGAGCGATGCATATATCAAGATGGAGGCAGCGTTCTTTAATTCCGCGAGATGCGCTGTACACGGGAAAGAAGCATAAAAAGCGTACCACCCATTCATCCCTGTTTGCTCACACCGCCACCACCAGGCGCCGATTCGACAGCTCAACATTTAAATTATGCAAATGCAAAGCATGCAGTACACTTTCGGTGATTGCGAACAATAAACCCCACGCTCGTCCGCGGTACGCGCTCTCCTCCCTTGCCGCATAATCATCATTATTCACCTGTTGGGTTTGCTGAAGCACACGCTGTGTTTTATGGTGGTGCTTTTAAGTGCGCTTCTTAAGCTTTAAATTCCATACTTTTAGTGCCCTTACTTTCGGGCATATTTTCCACCCGCTCCCACTTTTCGGATGAATCGTAGGAAGAGGACGATCGTACGGAAGGTCTATTTTATGGTCGCACTTGTTACTACAAGTAAAGATACGATGTTTGAGCAAGATTTATCCGCATTTTCAATTCGCTTGCACGTTTACAACTCCGCTTACAAGTAAAAGTCGCCACGAATTCTGTGAAAAACAAAACAAAAATAGCATTACACATTAAGCACACAATCATTTGATCTTACCGCTCAAGCTTGAGCAGTTCCTTACCTTTGCGCATATATACCGAGGCGATCCTTCGTGGGCATTAGGCACACGCGTGCCCCGAAGATCGTCGGACACTTCTTGCCGATGATGGGGTTGTTTGGGTCGAGGCTGCTCACGAACAGACTCACCGCGTACCTGTGACTGCACTGCAGCGCCCCGGCTAGTTCGCTCAAACCATCACCCTTTGCGTTGCAGGGCTGCTGCGGATGGTAGCCCTTGTTGGGCAGGAAGTTCTGCGCACCGTCAAGCACCTTTCCGAAGCCAGCCGTGTAGCGGGAGGTGTAGATCACCTGCACGTACTGTGCGTCCGACGCATCCAGCCGGCGCTTAGGCCCAATGTCGACCGGGTGCGAGAAGAGCGGACCGGCCGGATCGAGCGCATAGATCGTACCGATCCGGTTCGGCAGCAGCTTACCCGTCAGTCCGGCAATTTGTCCACCCATGCTGAACCCAATCAGGGTCACACGCTCGAGCGGGAAGTACAGCAGGCTGAGGTTCTGCAAAAATCCGAACAAATACTGCGCCACCAGCGGTACGCTCTGGCGGGCCGCGATCTGATACCCAAACTCGGAGTACGCTCTCCAGTCCAGCAGGCAGTAGTTGGTGTTGTTGGCGAAGCGCAGATACGGCATCGTCAGCGCGCTGTACGTGCTGAGGTTCCTCTCCTGCCAGCCATGGATGGCGATCGTCAGCGGCAGCGAAAAGTTCAGCTTGCTCTGCAGGTTCACATCGCCGACCAATATTTCCTGGAAGCGGGGCTCCCTCGTCTTGGTGCAGGTCAATCGGATGCTTTTCTGGGGCAGCAGCGTAGAGAAGCCGGCGGTTCGGGGCGGTGGGTCGATGTTCAAATCCAGCAGCCGTGCCAGCGGACCTTCCGCCAGCTGCTCCAGAACGGATATAAGATCTGCGCTCGTGGCAGCAGCCAGGTTGCCGCACAGCAGCACAGCGAGAAACGCAACGAGCTTAACCATACTGGCGTGTCTGCGTTACGCAGCGAGCAGACGTGTTATGGTGCCAGAGACTTAGCGACACGTTTTAAGCAGTTAGCGTAACGCGCTCGCTTCGCATTTAAATGGTAAAAATGTGCGTCGATTTTGTTCGCAAACAAGGAAACCGGTGCAAATGGGACGACTACGTGGAGGCGTTTGACTAAGGAGTTTTGCCAGTTGTTTAAACATGTTGAGAGCCGAAAAACAGAGCCGAGGAAAGCCGTCTCATAGCAGCAAGTAACTTGGTGTGTTTCGTGACATTCTAAATAACCTTGGGCGCAGCACGAGTTGAAGGGTTATTTTGACATTTGGGACATGTGGTACACATGTTCAAAGACCAATCTTTGTAACTTTTTCGGACCTCTATTCGAAGATTTTGCAAACAAACACACTTTTATTACCAAAACTGAACCGTGTGTTATATCCAAATGAGTGTTTGAATAGGGTGCAGCTGTGCTGACAAATGTGATCAACACAGAGTGCCAAAATGAGCATATTGCTAGTAAAATGAATCAGCAACCCGATATTTCTAGAACTGTAAATCTCTGTTTAATAATTTTATTAGATACTGAGAAGGAAATTGTCTTAAAAGTTCTTCAGATTTTATTATCAAAATAACTTGTAATCGATCAATCGCTTGGTGTTTAAAGCAGTGCCTTGCGAAATAACCTTTAATCGTGTTTTCAAACCAACCTTCACTGCTTTGTTTGAGTTAAATTGATAAAAAAGATGCAAGATAGCTTAACCTTCAGCACTGTATTTAATCATTTATCTCGTAACACAACACTACCTTCGTCAATCATTATGTGGATAATAATAGCGCTTGGATGCTTGTGTTGTACTGCTCACGTGGCCATCTAGAGGCTGAAGGGGCTGAAATACAGACAACATTGTAACTATTTTTACTACCATCATCCTTAATCCGGCCCTTAACAACGTGTCGGATCGAAGCGGGATCTCACGTGGCGTACGTCGGTGATAAGGGACGATTGACATATGCTTACCGGTCGGCAAAGCCGGTCGGATATATTTACATCGTTCATCCGACCCACTGTCTGGCGTGCGTAAGGCACGGTTCGATCCTATTCATGCCATTCCAGTGCCCATTGCCCGACCAACTGACACCGTAGCGTATGTATTCGTCTAGCTTAACAGGCCCAAAAAAAAAAAGACGCCGACGCTGACTAACCCTGCAACCAATTACCTAAACGTTTTACTGTCCACTTTTATCTCGTTTACGCTTACTCTAATGATTCTCTCTTTCGGATCTTTTCGTTTCCTTTCCCCCGCCGCAGTACCGCCCGATGTACCGAAAATTCATAATGAGGCTGGAGTCGTGCTTCCATCCCACGCCGGACCCTACGAGGAGGGTGGCGATCTGGTGCTGATATGCGTCGTCACTGGAGGTATGTATCGCCTGTATGTGTGTGTATGTGTGTGTGAGTGAGTGTGAGCGTACGTTTTCGTGTGTATGCGTCTGACTTTATGCCTTCTTCCAAACCCAACCGCTTGCTGTAGGAATTTGTACGCTATTGGTGGGAAAAGAAAAACTTTTTTTCGAAGGATTTGCAACCATTTTCTCAGAATGGCAAAAAAAGGGAAACCCCTATGCTGGGTACAGTATAAAGAAAAAATTACACAGCTGGCTCTCGCGAAAGGAAATTGCCACTCACTTTGCTGTGAACGTTTGTAAGGCGAAGAGAAAAGAACTGAAAATTGCAATCGTTCCCCTTCTGGGCTTGTTATTTTTCCCTCCTCCGTTTTCCATTTATTTGAGTTTTGTTTGTTTGTTTGAATTTGGTGTCCACCGGGGACGGCCTGACGTCGCTGGACTGTAGGTGGGCTGTGTGTGTGTGTATGTAACATAGTTTCCAGCTGTTTGTAGAACGAAATGCAAATAGGTTTCATCTTTCCTCGGCTGCCTGAGCCGAGCTGCTCCGAAACGGTGTTAAGGTGCACACCGTTGGACGCTGTGTGAAAAGTGTGTACAATGATGGTGGTACAGCAACCTAAGCATAACAACCTTAACCCTTATCATTCAACGAATTTTAATTCTTGGCAGCATATTTTATTTTGCTTTTGCGCTTGTCGTTTCTCCGTCAACGGAGCGGCACACGGCCACTCGTTGGGGAGGTTTTTGGAACGACGAAAGGAGAAAGAGTGGCAGCTAGAGGAGCCGTTGACGTGAGGGTAATGGTGGAATTTGTTGTTATTTTCACTTAAAATATGTACACAATGTTTACTGGAATGTTTGGCTGCTGGAAATGTTTTTGCCTGAGCGTGAACTTTTTTTTCCATTCTATTCGCTCCTGGATATGTAGTCCTTCTCTTCCTTGTTTATTTTTGGCATTTGGCTCAAACGGCATAAGCTTTTTGTTGTTGTAGTTTTTTTACTGTGTGCCAGCTCGAGATGGGATGTACTGATTTTTGCGGGCACGAGTTTCCTCTCCAGGGTATGGTTGGAATACATTTACATTTCATTCTGAGCAGTGCATGTCCGAACTTTTTCCGACCTTTGGCACACAGTGACCTGTGTTTGTCCATTTCTGGGTGGGTGCAAATTTCAACTGTAGAAGAAAATATGTTACATTCGCTTTGTGTTCATTGGCCCTGTAGTGAGATTCACTTCATGAACATCAAACTATTTGTTGTAGACCTGCTGATGAATTTGCTTCCATTAATTTATAGATTATTTTTTATTTTATTTGGAAAAAATTGTAGACGAAATTGAATTGTTAAACATCAGTTGCAACTAAGATTTCAGGGCAATCGAATTATGATTCAAATCACAAGGAGCAAGGATAACAGGCAAGAAGTGCCAATCTTCTTTTAAACAGAACTCATAAAACTAAACTACCGCTTGACTTGCCTCCCCATTCTCACTTATAAACCTGAACAATTTCAAGCTAATTGACGCTACCTTGGTCCCCATTTCTCACGTTCGCGAAAACGATCGTGAGAACCTTTCAAGCACCATTTAAACGGGATTAAATCACCCCGAAAAAGAGGCCAGTACCTGCACCAGCACCTCATTTCCGATAAACGAGCGAGCCAGTGTTCCAAAGTCTCCTGTGGACACTTTGGAGACGGTAACCGTCCGTCATGCCCCCGGCGGTCCCCAGCGTCCACAGTGGTGTTGGAGTGTTTGCTCGTCGGTTTAACGCGCAAAGATAGTTAATTAATTTTTGCACCGCCCGCTCGCCATCCAGCTGGTCTGTTCGCAATTTTGAGCTGGAATGCGCCAGTGCGCAAGAATTTCCATGTTTGCTGTCCCAGTTTTCCGCGCGACCTTGATGCCTCGCGACCCGATGGGCTGATGAGAAAGGGACGAGGAAACGAAAAGAAAACGCACTGCAGTGAATGGCCCTCGTGGGCTAACGGCCCAGGGCCCTCCGTTCGCTAACTTTCAGATGAGCGCTGGGAAAGCACCACTGTAGCACCCTGTTAGGCCTGTCGGTCATTAGCATTATGTCAGTGCCCGTGGGGTGGGTTGGGTTGAGTTGTGCCCCAGTGCTTAAGAACTGCTTTGCAACACTTCGGGGAGTTTTTGCGACACGTTGCTTTCGATCACGTTTGCGCTGTTTGCCGGATGGCGTTTCGCTGGCAGTGGATGGTGCGAAGTGAGAAGAACACATAATTACATCTTCATTTGCGTCCTGTTTCAATTAATTTACCCATCGAGGTAAGGGGTGCTACTTTTTTGTGTGTGTTACCGTAACGTAATGAAGGTGAACAGGTTATGAAAAGGTTCCATTCTCGTTATTCTACAACATACAAAACATAACTGCTTTAACGTAACACATTGAAAACATTGGCCAATAATTTGCCCTTTATAATGGCACTCTCTGTTATGACTCCATTGTAAGTAATTTCCATTGATTAAAGCTTATCGCTGGCTCGGTGGACAAATATTCCCATATCTGCATTAGATCGTAATAACTGTCAACAGCGACAAGAACAACCTGCTGACGCCGCAACAACGCTCAACGCCTCACTTCATTCGCAGCACACGCTTTCTGCTCCAGCAAACACGGCAATGCCGGTGTGCCCGTGAGTTCAATTCTCTGCAGATGTAAAAAGCGCCAAATAACTTCACACCTTTTGTTATCACCCTTACCCACACTCTCACCTTCGTGGCCTAACGGCTGGCAAACAGGATGCTGTTGGCACCTTTCCTTAGCATGCTACTGTTAACCGTGCCAAAGCATCGCGACCATCACCATTAGCTCCCGACACCTTTGGCGAGTTCAATTCTCTGCAGATGTAAAAAGCGCCAAATAACTTCACACCTTTTGTTATCACCCTTACCCACACTCTCACCTTCGTGGCCTAACGGCTGGCAAACAGGATGCTGTTGGCACCTTTCCTTAGCATGCTACTGTTAACCGTGCCAAAGCATCGCGACCATCACCATTAGCTCCCGACACCTTTGCCACCGTCGCCATCAGTATGCGTTTCGCGCTAAAATGGCGCCATTCTCTGGCATGATGAAGTCAGACCGGTGCTCCGCGTACAAGCGCCTGAGCGCATTAAACCCCGTCACATAAAACAAAACGAACACGAAGGCACCGGAAGGCACACGGTTAGGCCGCTTTCGTGGGAAGAAAGAATGTGCCAACCGATGCCGATGCAGGCCCAACAAAAAGTAAGGTGGAAAAAACCAGCAAACCAGCAGCCGCACGAGGAGCTCATGAAAACGAATTCAATTAGTATCTAATGACGGCTTACATCTTTAATGGCTGATTAATTAAGCGATTAGTTCGGGTAAGCGATGCTGCCGCTGCGCCTTCTCGAGGTGTGAGGTGGGCCCGTCGGTGCGGGTTCGCCCGTCGAGGTTAAGAATCGCTGCAGCGCACGGGCCCGTTTTAATGGCGCATCTACTTTAGTGCCACTTTGGCTTTTTGGGCCGGTTAAATCGAATCGATTCTTGCCGTCCGGTACCGTATCGGTTTGTTACCTTCTCTGTGTCGCGTTTCGATTAGGATTTTCGCAACGAGCTACGAGGGTTGTTGGGTGAATGTAAAAATTGAATTGTCTGTCCATGGAGACCCTCCTCTTTTTTTTGCCGACGGGCCTTTTCATTCGATCGTTGCGCCATCAAGTAAGGGTTACGACTTGAGGGGAGCCGGTAGCCCGTTTGCTAACGGTAGTCACACTGCGGATAAACCCATTACCGAGCAAGGACGCATTGGCAGGAGGAAATCGATTTTTGATTTACCCTTTTGCTGGGGTTGGAACATTTCCTGAAGTGGAAGAAAATTGAACGAATTATTCGGTTCACTTGAATAATGGGGTCGCCACGATGGGAAAGAAAAAAGAAAGTGATCAGTGAGAGGCTAAGGAAGGGATAGCGTTCGATTAAGAAAATTGCGTAAAAGAGAAAGTTAGGAGATTGTGCTAATAGAAGAAAAAAAAACGGGACTTTCAACCAATCAAACACTCGGGCCGTAACAGTTTCGTCATTGTGCGAACTTAAAATGCGATCAAATGTCCCAACACCTTCGAAAGGATCGAAGGAGCAAAACTACCGAGCTGCTGAATAGAACAACTGCATGGAGGTAAACACGGTACTACACTTTCCGCTCTCCCTCGTTCGCTTTCGCTTTTCCGTGAATAAAGAATTCCTCCTATTTCACGGTACTTGAATGAGAAACTTTTTTTTTTCGTGTTTCTTACCCACCAACAATCATCTCCACTAACCCAACCCTACGCTCCAGTGCAGTGTAACGGTGTACGTTGCTACTTTGTTGCTACTCTCGGTACTTCTCGCCCTCCTGGGCTCCACCGACACTGACCCTGGCCAGAGGAGTGTATAATATTACACGGCAAGTCCGTTTTAAACAGTGAGGCAAATATATCCCACCACCCAGAGGGCACCGAAAGGTACGCTAGGTACGGTTAAAACAGGTCAGCCTTCTACCGGTTGCCACAATAAACACACCGAGCTCACGGGGAGAGACTGCTATCGGAAAGGGGGGCTTGTGTTTTTTTTTGTTGCCGTTACTGCTTTTGCCGCTGCCGTTGTTGTGTTATAAAATATGAATTTTTATAGCACAGCAGCAGAGCGTAAACATTTGGGGAGCGCAGGAGAAAGGTGACCACCGGGAACCGGTGGTGCAATGTAAGGTTCCTCCCTGGGGGTGTACCGTGCATGGATGAAACTTTAACCCAATGACCTGGGGAGTGGGCTTGATAAAAGGTTACCATTTTTTAAAGACCATTGTTTGGCTGCAAACTGCTAATTGGAGCAAATTTTGCAGTGCGTTTAAACATTTAAAGCAAAGCTCTATAGAGCATGAACATTGTTTCAGTTTCGTCTAAAAATCAAACATATGTTCGGTGCTGTTGCTGGTTGCTTAACATAATAATTTTGTTACTCATTGTTTGAGTAAAGGGTTAACCCACGTGTCTTTCACACTTGTAGTGGGTCATGCCTTCCAATCAATAGACGGTGTACGATCTGTCAAAACTGTTTGGCATGCAAGAAGAAGGAGCTTCATGATAGAAAAAAATCTAGCAGCAAAGGAACTACAGTGTCCAAAAATAACTTATTTTCTACCGCCACTAGTGCTACAATGCCATATCGATCTACTAGCAGCGTAGGTTCAATGCGTCAGTATGAGTAGTAACATTCGACAGATCAAGTGAGCAGTCGCCTGCACTGTTAGAATGGTAAATAGACCAATGGAAACCGCCAGCAATCAGTCCTTCCAGTAATTAGCCCTCTCGAAGCCAAACGGTCTAACTATTTCGGTCCGATTCTGTACGCTCCTTTCTGCTTGATTGTGCTAGCATCAATGAGTTCGTTGAAGGGCAGTCAAAGTACCTAAATGAACTACAGGAAGGTCATCACCACGCACCACAACGTCATTGCGATTGGTTTTGTTTAATTTGGTCAATTATACAAGCCTCAGTCAGCTAAAACAGACGTAATACTTTAGGTATATTTATGGAATACGATGATTGTTAAATAACTGTCATTGTTTCGCAATACTGCAATACTCATGCAATGCTATCACAAAGTATGCCATCCTACAACTATCATGTTGCTATCGGGCACTTGTTTCATTCCATTGCTTTCCTCAACAGGCACGGTGGCACAAAATGAACAAAAAAGAAATTTTCCCTCTAATCTTCTTATACGACCACTGTCATTCCATTTTTTTTTTGCTGCTTCCAATCCATCCTGTAACCTCACATGCTCGCTACAGTAGCAAGACATTGCTCATACGAACTAAGGGCAAACGGAAACAGAACACACGGTCGTAGCAAATCGTTACTCTTCATCATCAAGACCATTGCCATTCACCGTTTGACCATGTGGATGACACAATCTCCGATCCACATACAAAAAAAGCAACTCACACAACTACACGCACACAAAACCGACGGCCATAAGACTGCGAAAAGGTTGAGGCTGCAGCAGGGCAGGAAAATAAAGCACGGCGAATGGAGCGGATGCGTACGGGACGGTGTAATGTCACCACGATAATTAAGATTAAATGATGCATGATGAGGTTCGGATGCTGGGAGGTCGATTAGGCAAGACCCGCACGGACGGACACACCGGAAACACGCATCCCCGTTCCGCACGAAGATGGCATAAAAAGAAGAGGGGCCGTTGAATGAGTGAATGGATCGTGAGTGGAAAAGATTATGCTGAAAGGCGCCGGCACACAAAAGGACGCAGCGGCCGGCCTCTCTGGAAAAAGCGACTGGCAGTCATTTTACGATTTAATTAATTTCGCCTCATTCATTTTCGCTCCGATGCCGAACACCGTTCGTTTGACGATTTGATTCCCTGGTGGGGAGAGAGCGATCCCGTAGATGGTTGGAACAGTGGACATTGGCAAGACAGTGAAGAGCATTCTAGGGAATGGAAATCATTAGAGGATACGATGTGGAAAAGATTTCCTGTCCTGCTGTCACGGTTTGAGGACGTTGTGTGTGTGTGTTTGTGTTAGGAAAATGTTTCCTGTGTGTCGGTGTTTCTTAAGAAATCGGTCCCTTTTTTGTTGTAATGGGGATGGGAATTTTCATTTCAGTCTCCGAGGGGAGAGAAAGATGAACTTTGAAAGTATTTCCGCAAACGTTCCGAATGGACCCGCCCTGGCGTCGGTTCACTTGCTCCAACCATCACCTCACCGTAAGCATCAGATTTCACGCCAATAAGAAGATCTTAATTGAAGATTGGAACTGTTTGCGGAAGTTAAGTGCCTGAACGGATGTCTAATGGAAACTTTCCACCCGCTGCCTTTCGTCCCTAAATATTGAAAGGAAGTATCTGTTTCTCTGTCCGCATCGTTCTGTTTGCTTGAGCGTTGGAAATCAACCAAAATTGAGTGATCTTTTTTTTTTGTTAGCAGTTAGCCATACCAGGATAATAATAATCGAAAATGAAGAGATTAATTTGCTACAGGTTTGCAAGTTTTTCTAAGGAGCTTTTTTATTGAACGGTCTACCCTATATTTGTATAGAACTTCCACCGCAGCCCGGGCATCAGCAATCGGGATGGGCTGGAAGTTGATCAGGATATTATTTTCTTATTGTGACATAAATATTTCCGGGCTGTGGAATTTATCGTGCGTCTTACTGCAGCAAGTGTATGCGCTAACCGTATGCGTACGTGCCGACCGAAACCTACCGCTTAACATATTTTTCTGGATTATTTGCATAAGAAAAAATCGGAGCACCCCTCTCGCCAATAGCAATCGACATCGATTGAAGTGAATAAAATTCCGCACTCTCGCAAACCGGGGTTTTGGGCGCGAAGGCTTTTCGCAACAATTTCTATCGATTTTTCATGCCTTTCCACAAACCAACCAGCGAATGGTTTGGAGGCCGTAAGGTCACAGCCCCACACATATACACACACACACACACATACCATCTGCCTGTTTATGATGGTGTGGAATATGTGCGCCTAGACCGTACCGTTCCGTACGTTCGACTTTCCTCCGCTCATTCGCTCCGGTCGGCACGGTTGGGTGGATGTTTCACCCTTCGGGTAAGAACCCGCCCTCCCAAGAACCGACCGCATGATGATTGAGCGGGAACTGGAAGGCAAAAGCACCATTGCCATAAAATACTATAAAGGCAGCAGCTAAAAGAAGTCAAGCCAAAAGCCTTAGGCCGTACTCTTCACCAGTTGGAAAAATAGGAGCTCGAGAACACGCCGCAACCGGGCCGAAGAACGTGTGCCGTGTGAAAGGTCAGCCTGAATGCTCGATACGTCGTAGTGTGCTGCGAATGGCTATGGGCGAATAAACTCGACTTTCCTACCACCTTCCGGTTTGCCAGCAAAATAACGCCGGGGAAGAGAAAGGTAAATTCCCCAAAGATCCGAGGCAAGAGAGAGAGAGAGAGAACGGGGCAAACATTCAATACTCTCTATCCATTTTGTGGTGCTACCCTTAGGTGATCAATAAAAATTGGCCTCCTTCCTTTCTTTTTACTTTTGTTATTAAGTTCCTTTACTGGCCGCTGTGGTCGCTCTTCCATGGCCACGGCTCCTCCCAGAGAAAACCTCAAAAAACTTCTTACACTCCTCGGGGAGCATTAAAACGGATGAAATAGAAACCTAACCTCCACAATAACAACGAAAAGCAAAAAACAACCTAGCACCGAAGCCCCGACTGTGTCGGCTTTTCCTGTCCCATTACCCTGCCCGCCCGGTGAGGTAAGATGAGGTCAGCTTTACATTACTTCTCACTTGGCGCGTTTCGTTTTCGCTTTCCTGCTGGAAGCCGCTCTCGCTTCCGACCGGTGGGTTCTTACGGGTACTTTCTTTCCTTTGTTTCCTGCTTTTCACCTCACAGTAGCAATTCCGGCCAACACCTGCACGGCCGAGGCTGACCAGCGCCGGTTCGACGTGCACAACCGGAAGCACAGCTTTACCGAACCGCACCCTCCCAAAGGAAGCCCGATAACTGTACGGTCCGATACATAAACCCGTGAACTTTAACACGCAATCAATTTTGTTTACAATATTTCTTCATTCAATTACCAACGGTGGCCAGCGGCCGGATTGTTGCCGAGTAGAATGGAAACGTTTGTTTCACAGTTTCTGCCTTTTAACTGGTAACACACACACACACACATAGCGCAGAAGAAATCCTATCTACACAGACAAACGTCCAACACAATGAATGATTCTGCAGTGCCCTGAGGAAGTCCGATAGTACATTAACAGATTGATGAATGATTTAATGCAGAGGAACTTAAAAGGTTGAAATTTCTTTTTATTAGAAACATAACAAGAGCTCTGGCAAGAACTTAACTATTTATGTTATAGTTAAGTACTTGCCAGAACTCTTGTTATGTTTCTAATAAAAAGTGTTTTTAGAACACAAGGATATTATGTATAACTTTCAAAACTTTACTAACAATGGTTTTTTCAACAAGAATCCATGTTCTAGTATGTATTGTATTATACCTGTTAAACATAATGAACGTCACAAAAAACATTGTGAAATTCATCTCCTAACTGTACCCAATAATGCATAAAATCTCTCCTTCCATTGTCTGACACCGTGAACGTTGCAGCATGGTTTACCCCGTTGCTTGCAGCAAACACCTTGAGCGCATCCTCCTCGAGCGTAGTAGCTCTTGCCTGCACATCAGCATACGGATCGTCTGTAAATTATCCCATTTATCAAACGATACGCCACAAAAGTGCAGAACATGAAAATCCCCGTGGAATGTTCCGAGCCATGACATGCACCTTTATAGCAATTCGTCGTCGAGAAACACTACACTCACCTCCAGAACCCTCATGCTAGAGCAACCTAGTTCGTTCTAACCTCAACATTGCGACTCGAGCGTGTGTTTGTGTGTGTGTTTCCAATTCCCAATTCTCATCAGCCAAAGTTCATCAACGGTGAAAGCAATGGGCACGGAAGTCTATCTGCCGTTCCCAGTTTAGCTAGGATGTGGTAGCTCCCTCGTGTAAACCTAGACGTTCTACCAAGACTTCGTGACACCTGTTTCACCTATTCCGACCGCCCGCACTCTCGTGACTTTTCGTGGAAATATACATTTCAATAAACATGATCGAATAAATAAGCCTCTCGACCTCTTGAGTTTCGTCGCGTGCCACTGCAGAAGAACGGCTGCCTTCATATTCCTGGTTCACCATCCCGCAGCACGCGTTTCTATCGGTACGTGCGGGGTTGCCTACCATTCAGGCGCACCGTTGCGCGAACGGTGCGTTGTCTAGAATTTCCGCATTTTATCTCCCATAACAACGGGCGCGATTTTCGTTGTAAGGAACGCCCTGCTTTTTTCCGGTGCAAGCTGTGCGCACAACGGTGCGAAGCGTGTCTGCCGTTCCCGAGAAAGATTGGAAAATTTCCGCCCCGGAACTGTGGTTCATACGCGCAGTCAAAAAGGTGGAAAATTGTGAGGTTGTGTATGGTATATTTTGCTCCCGATGATAACCACGGTTACAAAAGAAACCATTGCCAACGGCTTTTAATTTGAGTGACAAGTTTCACAGGGGATCCAGCTAGTATTTTTGGCAAAATTCTTTGATTCTTACAAACATGTTCTCGAAATTCGAACCACATAATAAACGCACAAAAATGTGGTCGGACGTAACGCACCACTCAAGAAGAAGTTCGAAAATGCCGTCCCATAGGGACCAAAGCTCAAGCTAAACCAAAGCTAAATAAATCTAAATTTCGCCAAATTAAACAGTTGTTATGAATTATCTGCCTGATGCTGTTGCGTCGAGCTGGGATAATCTAATTGGTTCCGATTTTACGAGCAACCATTTGTCGTCAACGCCGCCCAGCAGGAGCTGGCCCTAAAGCGCCTCGGCCGTACCATCGTACTGTCCGCTCGACATCTCGTCGCCGAAGTGGAACAAATTGCGGTATCATTAGCGCCGTTACGTCTATCCACCGTACCGACGGGGTCGGTGGGTCGTTCCGGGCGGACGGCTGTAATTGATTTAATGATAACATTTCGGTCAATATTTACACTATTTCGTCACTGGCGAGTGAGTTCGTTTCTTGAGTTTTGGGAAGAACAATTTCTAAGAAAAGGTGTACAGCAGTACAAATCAGTACCGTAATCCTAATTCCACCACACCGTGGTGGTTGCCAGTTTCTGATCCTGTCCGCACACAATTAACGTTTCAATTTTCTGCTCCCTTTTGCTCTGTTGCAGGCAATCCTACGCCGAAGATTACCTGGTCCAGCAACGGCAAGACGCTACCGAGTGCGATGATCGATTATGCGCACGAATCCACGCTCAGCAGCCGGCTCGTGGTGAGAAATCTGTCCCGCGCCCACCAGCACAACGTGTACAGCTGTCAGGCGAGCAACTTCTACCGGAGAAACGTGACGGCCAACGTGACGATAGAGCTGCGATGTAAGTGTTTGTCACAACCAGTTGCGAAAAGCTGTTTCACTTCACTATTATTTCACTTTTGCTTTTACTTGCAGTACGTCCTCTGGCGGTAGAAATCGTTAACGGCAGCAGCCCACTGTCGGCTGATCGGCGCTACATTGTGCAGTGTCAGTCGGTGGGTTCGCGACCTCCGGCCAAGATTACTTGGTGGATGGGTGGCGTACAGCTGACAGCGACCAACCAAACGGTAAGCGTGGAAAATATGTATTCTATTAGCTGCATAATACACCCAACATGTTCCATCATTCGTTTCACACCTTCAAAAAACAAAACGTTTTTTCATCATAAAATGCACACGCTACCCACATACCGAGCGACTCTTCCCCGAGGCCCCGTCATATCGTTTCCATTGCAAAAAAGAAAATCCACGAAACCTTCATCATCGTTGATGCTAAATAGCTTGCTCGTTCGCTTTTTTTTTTAAAAGCGCCTCATCGTCTCAACCCTCACCTCCAATTGCTGCCACCTCCATCACCTTATCACGCTCGGTGCAGCCTGTACACCTTCGTCAAATTTAACTTTTCAACCCAAATCCCTCCCAGCTGGGTGCGCCGTAATGGTACTGTTATTGTTATTCGCACTCACACATGCCAGCTGGTGTGCTAATTTTACCTTGCCTCCAACGATTTCACACTTCCGTACATGTTACAGCAGCAGTGTCGATGCGGGGGGTTTACCCTTTTTTTCCTCTCTAACTGCTCTCCTTTTGGTTCACTCACAACACACGATCCCTTATCCATACCTGAAGCCATAATGGAATGAAGAGCCCAATTTCGTTGGGCACCGAGCAACAACAGCACATATAGACACACAAAAAACGACTGCTAATGGAGCCGTGAGTGAATTGGGCCTCACCATTTAGACACCCGGCTACACACACCCCCCCTGCCCGATGGTGCGGAGTAAGTGCAGTACGTACCGCTAGGGAAAACGGTGGTAAATAGGGATTTTCTGCTGCGCTGCCGGGCACAGGAGATAGGCTCCTTACAGTAGCAGCAGCAAAAAAAGAAGAACACTAAAGAACACTGCGCCGCATCGGTCCGTTCGAGTGCTTCCCATGCTTGGTTCGCCGATCCATTAGGGAAGCGATTTGTACCCAATTGATGGCTAACGAGAAGCTAACCGAACGCGATTTTGCCCCCAAAAAAAGCCCCTCGATATGGGCTCGTTGCCTAGCTTAACCTTTAAAAATTGCATCACCTTATTTTGGCGCCCATTTCTTTAACGATTATCGCGTCCTCCTCGCAACCCGGAACGGCATCCCGACTGGTGCCATATGTTTTGGGTGGGTGGCCGAACACTGAGTGAACACTTTTGCTCGAATGCCCGCTGAAAGTAAGCGCCGTAATCGGTTGATTGAGCCGTTTAGTTGGTTTGCTTTTAATTTGACCAACGGGTTTGGGTACGGCACTTACTGGAAAAGCATCAGCAACGAGTATCTCATTTTGAAATCGAGTTTGTGAACGATCCAAAATGGACACAAAATGTTTTTTTTGCTTTGTTTCGTAAAGTAATGACATGAAAAGGAGACACCGAGTCCAAATAAAAAAAAACAACCTTCATGGAGACCATTTTTTAACGCGGCATTGTGTAAAAAGGGAAAAAGCATTCTTTTACCATGAATAAATCACTTGTTACATCATTCATAAGCCTGTGTCAGTCTGTGCTGCCTCTCGACGGGGACAGGACTCAGCCCCCACCCCCTTTTCAAGCCACGCTAAAGTGAAGGAAACCCCTTACGCCTAAATGATAGAAGCAGGAGCCGCAAAAAACCCCCTTACCTCAACATACATCTCATCTCAACGGATAAGCCGTGAAAAATCTTTATTTTTGTTTCACGAAGCATTTTTTGTCCTTCTTCCTTACCGCCGTTTTGTGCTTGCTGTCTCGCCCGCCCCAAGCATCCCAACAATGGGAGCCGGATTTGGTCAGCATTGCTATCATTCTTCAGCGCTTCGCCCGAATCCTTTTAGGAGAATTTAATTTATGGCGTCCATTTTTCCAACCCGATGATGGGTTGCGCCTGCCGTGGACCACCCCGAGCACGAGCAAGCGAACTGACCGCTCGGGTGCTTTTTTTTTTGTTGTTTGTTTCGTTCGTTTTTTTCATAGTTGCAAGCAAAACAGCAAAACGTTGGGTTTCAGCAAGAAGGGACAAGAAAAAAAAATGAACACAGCTACAAAATCAGCTCAACAGCCGTGGCGGACACACCGGACACCGCAGCATAATGTAGACGATATTCATTACGAGGAAAAATGAAAGGATTATTAAAATTATCCCTACACAAAGTCACTGTCATGTAGATTGTGACGAAATTTGCATCATCTTTCTCCGGACTCTGGGGTGGTGGTGCTATTATGTAGACAGTCGCTTGGCTTTGCTTTGCTCTGGTTGGGGTAGCTGTGTCTGAAAAAAGGAACCCCGTAACCATGCCAAGCGAATGTTGCCCATGGAGAACAAATGCGGCACGCTTCAAGCACCGCAACCAGTTGACATGCTGTAGCGGTGTAATATGTTCTTATTTCTGGTTGCTAAAGCTTGCTTCATTTAGAATTGGAACAAACTGTTGCTCATATTGTGGCGCTCCTGGTGGACGGATTTGGAAGCTCTTGGCGTCAACGAGTCGGGCATTTTGTCAGCTTGACGTATGTATTTTTGACATTCCGTAAATCGACTGTAATTAGTAAACAATCAACATGGAAGCCGAAAGCAGGGAAAAAAATGTGCACAGTTATTTGGAAAATCCTTTGTGGTCTGCATTTAGGCTAGCTAAAAAGTTGAAATTTCCCAGAAATACCGTATGGCGCGTTATCAAACGGTATAAGGAAACATTGACGACGATTTGGAAGCCTCAAGCCAATCGTCGGAGTGGAACTGTCGACCGGAATCTGCGTAGTAAGATTTTGAAGACGATTAAGAGGAATCCTAATCTGTCGGACCGTGATTTGGCCAGAAAATTCGGTGCTGCTCATAGTACCGTCAGGAGAACTCGACTTCGGGAAGGAATCAAGTCGTATCGAGCTAGCAAACAGCCAAATCGCACCATAAAACAGAATAGTTTGATCAAAACTCATGCTCGGAAGCTATACGATCAGGTGCTGACCAAGTTCGACGGGTGTCTTCTGATGGATGATGAAACCTATGTTAAGACTGACTTCGGGCAAAACGCAGGTCAAAAATTTTACTTGGCAACGGGTCGGGGGGATGTTCCCGACAAATTTAAATTAGTTTTTGCCGACAAATCTGCAAGAAAATTTAAGATTTGGGAGGGCATTTGTAGCTGTGGAAAAAAACGAAAGTTTTCGTTACAAACAAGACAATGACGTCGGAACTATATCGAAAATAGTGTCTCCAAAAACGAATTTTGCCATTCATTCAATCCCACGATCATCGCGTAATGTGTTGGCCAGATTTGGCAAGCTGTCATTACAGTAAAGTCGTTGGAAAATGGTATGCAGAGAAAGGGGTCCAGTTTGTTCCGAAAAACCTTAACCCACCCAATTGCCCCCAGTTCCGCCCTATTGAGAAATACTGGGCAATCATGAAGAGGAGACTCAAGGCAAAGGGAAAGGTTGTCAAAGACATCAATCAGATGACGACCTGGTGGAATAAGATAGCTAAAACGATGGACGAAGAAGATGTGCGCCGCCTAATGAGCCGTGTTACAGGAAAAATTCGAGAATTCCTTCGAAACCGTGAAGAATAGTTTTATCCGTATTTTTCCTTAAAAGTATGAAGAAAACGCTACATTTGCATAAAAACAGATCTTAATTTCAATTATAAATAACTGAGATACAAGCAATTGTCTTTGTTCCAATTCTATCTGAAGCAAGCTTTAGTTTTCATACAAGGAGAGCAGCAGTATGTTTAATTTGTGCTTGTGGATAAGCTTTATTTTTTTAAATTTCGAAAAAGTAAATCCAGATAAAGAAACGTAAAAAAAATCTGAAACGTGAGCTTCTCCTATCGACGGTACGATAAAGAGATGTTATTTATCAAACGCTCCCAACCCATCGACAGACAACGACAGAAATGGAATTAAAAAATGAAACTCATGCCATTTTTTTTTGTTTGTTCCGTCTTTGCACTACACCCTTTACACACGAGTCTCAATTTATCTTCTGTTTTCCGTCTTCATCGCGCCCAAGATTCCTGCTTCTTATGATTTCGTCCAGCAAAATAACTCCCACACTGCAGCTTCAGAAATTCATCCCCATTAAGCATGGTCGCCGCGGGTCTTATTTCTTGTTGCCGCAACGCAACCGCTCCCTTATTGTCTGGAAGGGATAATTACTCACCTGTATTGCTTCATCATAACTGGAGTGGAATTTTTATGCTATACTAGGAGTGATAAAAAGAAGCGGCTCGTTCGCACTCTTCTTTTTTTGTTGCTGTTTTTGGGTCTGCACGGGACACAAATAACGAGCAGCCTTCTCTTCTCTTTGCCCTTTTGGGGAATATACACGGAGGTGTTGTTTTGCTTGTTCGTTTTCGGTGAGATTCATTAAAAAAGAAGAAGAAGAAGAAGAAGAAAACACCCACACACGAAAGACCTTCATTTGCATTTTCATTCACTAATCTTTTCCTATTCGCAGGCAAAATGTTGTTTTTTTGCTTCTCCGACACCATTACGATCTATTTGAAAGTAAACCTACCGTTTTGTTTGTACGTTTCTTCTCTCTCTCTCTCTCTCTCTCTCTCTCTCTCTCTTTCTCTCTCCCTTTTCGTCGCTCAATCGTCCAGACGTCCGAGGATGGTAACAGCACACTGGCATCGCTCAGCTTCACGCCGACCCGGGAGGACCACGGCAAAACGTTAATCTGCCGGGCGACGAACGAGCTGGTGAAGCGGGGGACCAAGGAAACTTCGATGAAATTAAACGTCTTCTGTAAGTAAGCTCCCGCAAAAAGGAGCATTTAATCGCAAACCGTGCCAAAACCATCGTGCGAACCATCGTGGGCATCCTTATCACTCACGCGGGCGGACAGCAAACACTGTCAAGATTGTGTCGCGGAACCGGGTTCTGCCCTGACTGCTTTTCATACCGCGGCAAACGTTTGTACGGGCAGGAGCGTAGCTGGCGGGGCAGTTGAGCCTTTGCAAATGCAAATGAGTCATTTAATTTAATGTTTTATCAACGCAAACGCTCACCGTTCACCGCCTGACCTTTGCACTTTTACGGACATTTCATTTGCGTCTAATTTTCGGGTTTCTTCAGCAAAGGGAAGCGACAACGAACACAAAACACATACACACACACACACACACACACACACACACACACACACACACATACACACACTAGTCGGAACTCGCAGAGCGCTGGGCCATACGGTAAAATGAGATTAAGGGCAAATCTTGTGCCCCCGATCTCGGCTCGAAAACTGGAAAGCCTTTAAACGATAAAGCGATGAGCAAGCGATGTGGCAGCAAAAAAGAAAATCCCTCCCCCCCCCCCCCCCCCCGGCAGCCACTATCCAGTCCGGCCGGGGCAAAATGAAATCGGGACGATTGAGAACCAAGGCGAACGAACGCAAATGCGCTAAACGGACAATTTATTCTGGACAATTGTCACCTGCCCGATGGTGCCACCGTGTGGGAAGGATCCATTTACGGACACGCCAATGTCATCCGCAGGCCGAAAAGGGCTTTTTTTCGCATTGATAAAACGGTACAGCAGAGAAAAGAGGGAAACTCTCCATTACGAACGTCTAGGAGTCGAATTTTCTTTTGAGGAACGCTTCTGGAAGGAACGCTTTTTCTCCCTCCGCGGTGAACATTTCTAGTCAAATCGTTACCGAAACAGGGGAAAAAAGGCTTTCTAGTAGCTGGCAGCAAAAGGGGGGAACCCTGACGCCAGACCGTTTGACATTCGTCCACGGACACCCGTATTGTTCTTTTCGTGCTAGGCAAACATTCGCTCACTTCACTTATTTACATTGGTCACCGGGATCATCAAAAGGAACTCCAGAAGGTTCCCAGTTTTTCCCAGCCCGTGGTTACCCCAAACGGTTCGTACGCGCACCTTGCAGCACCGGGAAGGCAAGCAAAGGGTTGGAAGGGAAGGGCGTGAGAAAATAGAAGGCATGCGCGGGAGGGAAGAAAGGAAAGTGACACAACCGGTAAGGTACGGTTGCTATCGAATAAATTAAAAGGGTTTTCCGAATAGGTAAATAGTCGAGGGACCAGAAACAAAAAGGCACCCAAAGGCAGTTGGCTGACACCCACACACACACACACACTCACACACATACCTACACACACACACAAACTCCAACCATCAACGGGTTGAACTGACACCGGGAACACTCGGCACCGAGCGGGTCGTAGTGAAAACTGCAACGGTTGACTTGTTTTTAAGGGGCTTGAAATGGCTCGTTTACAGGTTGGGAAAACTCAACCCACTGCTGTTCTGTTTCCCTGCACAACTCATCCAAACAAACCACTCGTCCCTTGTGTTTGTGGTAAATTACTACCCATCTCCCGGCCGTCCTGATTGCTTCGCAGCGCATCGTTGCCAGCTCTGGCGATAAAAAGACGACCAAAACCACAAACTTAACCAAACTAAACCGACCGAACCCTAGAGCCACCTAGTACGAGGTCGGAGGAGCGGACCAATGCCTTTTCGGAGAAAGTTTTCCACACGAAACCAAACCTAGAACAGATCGAACCGCGCGTTCCTGGAACCCGAACCGACTGGAAAGGGCATTGATTAGGGAGAGCGGTTTGCGATGACAATGAATCCATCACCTTCGGCAGGCGTGAGACTCGGTTGCCCGGGCCGTGGTAATCGAGTATACTTGAGCGCTGTTTTGGCACAGCGCGACACAGGCCGTATTTTTCTGCCTCGGAGTGTGGAAAGGGAATTGGATATCGCGCACCCTGGTATCGTGCGGTACACAACGCGGTAAAGTGTATCTACAATCTCCGGAAATCGTTTAATCAATCTTACCTTTTTCTCGCGAACACAATCACTGCCTGGTCGTGCTTTTACTTAGCCGCAATGAAAGCGTCGTCGAACGAAAGCGTTCAGCGAAGAAGACGTTTTTCTGTTCGTAATGCGCTTGATGGGTGGAGAGTTTTGACACAAAGTTTGATCGAAAAAGTCTTCCGGAAATCAACGAACTTCCGGCGAAGTTCTGCCGTGGAGCATCTGGGACTGGATGTTTGTAGCTTGACAGTATTTGTTCCTTCGCTGGATTTTGCTTGGTTTGTTGAATGGACAGTTTTGCTACAGTTTTGTGAAGAGAATATTTTTAACAGTTAATAGAAAATATTTGATATTTACCAAATGACTACCTCATAAGACTCACCGTTCCGAACGCTTTTGCTACCTGCGAACCACTTACAGATACATACATTTCTCACAATTCCTCGCACCCCTCCACAAAGGTTACCTTATTGTATAATTTACAAAACCACATTAAATTACTTCCGGGAAACATGATAAATTTGTCATTTGCGTTGTTAGAACAAAATTGGAGCGGGCCCCTAATATCCTTACTCGCAGCACACGCTAGGACAGCGTACGGAATAATTTACGTGCCAACACGATAAGTGTCCGAAAGGTTGCGACCGTGAGGGAATTACAATTATCCCACCAGGGAGGGGAAGCTTTCCTGCGTTCCCGAAATTCAGTCGAACGCTCGACTGCGGTAGCATTTATTTACATTCGACCAGCGAGATATTCCATACTCCCGTTCGCTTATAAGTGCGGCTCCCGGCTCACTCAAAAAGCTACCAATTGACGTTGATCCATCATTTCATCATGCTGCACGTACGCCTACCAAACACACCAGGCGTCGCAAAGGATCTAAAAACAGGGAAGCTTTGCTCCAGTCTTATGCCGTCATCGAGTGTGTGTGACGGTTGGCGCACCTCGCATGCTGACAGTCATTAAAATTAAATCGGATTTCATTAGATTTATACGATCCCGGGCTCATTATGAATGTGTTCCGGTATGAGCGTGGCAGTTTAGCTGGAAACCGAATAGCTTCCAACTACGGAACGAGCTCCCATAAAGGATCACACCAACCGGCTGTGATGAAAGGCGAAGGTGCCTCATCCCCGTGCCACCACTTTGCACCGAAGCCGCTCCGGTCAACCTGTAACTGTCCACTCGTTCACACCCCGGGGTGGAATGGTGCGACGTGTATTCTGCTCATGGCACTTTTCTCACATCGCCCCCGTTTTTTTCAACCAGCAAAAACGCTACCACGAGTACAACTTCCTCTGGTGAACGTTACGGTGAAGCTTTCTTTTTTCTCTTTGTTCCTCCCATTTGTTATTACGTTTTGTGTATGTGTGTAACAGCACATACAGCGCTCGCCTTACCTCTTGCCACTCACGCACACATATTTTACGGGCAAATCATTTGCATCTGGGGAAATTAAGATAGCGTTACAGCTTCTAAATGGTTTATTTAAAAATGATTTGTATCTGGGACCGCGGAACGCGTGGACAACGCAGTGGCCCGTGTACGCGGGGCGACCATAAGGGCGCTGTGAAGCTGTTTGTGTGCGTTTGTGTGCTGGTTTCCACTTTTTTTGTTTTTTGTTTTTTTTTTTGTTTTGCTCCATGCGCCTATGCAAAACTGCCGTAAAATGTTGTTTTCATTCTCGGCGCCCTTTGCAAAGACAGTGCGCCGGTACCGTCACAGGGATGGAGCGAGGAACCTGTTTCGTGCACAAATTGTCGCATCGGGGAATATGCTTCGGCAGTAAAGTTGTTTTCTTTTTTCGCTACACCGAAAATGAGTGTGTTTGTCAGTGTGTGTGTGTGTGTGTGTGTGTGTGTGTGTGTGTGTGTGTGTGTGTAAAATGGGCGAGGCTGAAGGAAAAACATGAAACGTCCGCTCCCAAAACACCATCACCGCGACATGGCTTTATCGTCAACGAGAGTGTCCCTTCTACAGTCGGGTAGAGTCTTTAGAGAACACTTTACCGTGGTTGCAATGAGCTGTCTGCATATTTTGTAGAAATAGTTTTTTTCACCCATTTGCCAGCATGTTCTTTTGTTTGTGTTTCTTTTTGTTTGACTCGCTCAGCTAAATATGCAAATGAATTTGTCTTAAGTGTGCCAGGAACAGCGCTTAGCACGAGACAGGAACTGATAGTCGATAGGCAAATTTTCGTACGAAGGAGCTGTTGTAATAATCGCTCCTAATACGGGACAACATTGTTTAGGGAATGTTTTTGACATCCGATTCACAAACCAAGTTAAATGGCTTATGTGTAACGAATTGCATAAGTTTAGGCGTTTTTGTTGGAGTTGATTGATTATTCACTCAACACTTAGTGGAAATGATCTAAACATTGTGAGGCAAATTCAAGGATTATCCTCTACACCTAACCTAACCTTGCCCCAGAACACTTGCCCTATTCTATTTCTACTCGTTCGAAAGCCCATTTCACCACGCAGCAGCACGGAACCCTTTCATCCGTGCTGTTTAACCCACTCGACGGTACAAACTCGACCAACATAATTCACTGGTAGCGTTTGCACCCCCCTTTTGGCATGAAGTGGCTTTCTCGAATTGCAGTCCCACTCGTGCCCGGACGGCCAAAAAGGTTTTTGGGACGTGGGTGTGTGTGTGTGTGTGTATGAGTGGGTTGTCAGTGTTGTCCCAGCTGTCATTAAGCGAGGCTCCCGTGCGGGTGGCCCCTTGGTAGCGATGATGATGTTACTGTTACTAATTTACATTAACTCTTAAAAGCGAAACTTCTGGTTCTGTGTCTGTGGTTCATACGGAAGCTCCCGTTGAATAAAGTAAAGGCCACCGGTTCCTGGTGTGTGGAAGGTAGCCTCCACACATCTTGGCCCTCATCCACCAACCAACGAGGTGTGAAGAAAGACCAAAAATCATATCATCACTCTCCACATCTACTGCTGTACCGTTTGCTCGTGCAAGCTAATGTGCGAACCACCGCCAGCGTCGTCGTCGTCGTTGTCGTCGTTGTCGTCCCACCCGCACCGGGGATGGAAAAGAGTGGAACAACTCTCGCAACCGTACATACATTTTACATTAATTTATGCGCTGGAAGTGGTTCCCGTCGGCGTCGGCCACATTCGCTTCGTGCTCCCGTGTGTGTGGTGGTGAGAAGATGAAACGAACGCCCTTGATGGACCCGTATCCCCCCGCCCGAAACGATCCCTTTGGGAGGGGGGATGGTCACCACGGGACACTGGAGCATATTTCATAACTCTTCCGCACAGGGGTTCGTCTACGCAGATGGCTTTTGCCGGTTTCATTACGGCACGACACGGTGGCTTTTTTTATTACTGAAGGGAATGTGTAGCATCATGCGGGGTGGAGGAGCTGGGATTCGCTGTGTCGGATATTGCTGCCGCTGGCGGAGAAAAGGGCCAACACGGGAGGGAGCGAAAAGCCCAAACCCGACCTTTTCACGCCACATTCCAGTGGTTTTGCAAATGAAACACGGCGCAATAGATAAGATAGTTTTTGGGGATGGAAGTCAAAAAGCTGCTCTTTACTTTGCATTATTCACGGTGGTGCTTTCCCGACACTGGTGGGTAGGTTTTCGGAGTGCGGAAAATGGGATTTCGGTAAATATTGTAATGTTTTAAGTGTTTGTATTAGACCTACAGCTCTACTCTTGCAACTGGATTTCATCTGAATCATTTAAAAAATGCCAAAAGGGAGGTGTGGCATTGCAAAATTCTTAAAACAAACTGTTTTAGCTTAAGGACAGTTAATATTTAAAAAAAAGCAATCTGGCTCAACTGAATGAAAATATGCATAATATTATTTTCATGCCACAGCTTCTTTTGCTGACGTCGCTTAAACATTTTGATCATGAAAGAGATTTAAAAAAAAATAATTTCCCATTCTGTTGCACCACACACGATACAGTTACATTTTCCCTTCGGTCAACAGTGTTGTTCCAACTCGGAACGTAACGACGGTATTTAATTAGCTTCGACCTTGTTACCCTCCCAAAAGTTCATCCACCCTCCTGCGCTGAGCTGCGGGTTTCAGATCGACGGGAAAATGCCCCGAAAAGAGTGTATTGTTCCATCGTGCCCAGTTCACTGTGCATCGAAATACGGCTCGAAGATGAGTGTGTGTGTGTGTCAGTATCCTGTTCATTCGTACCGAGTGGCCGGACCATCAATCCGGCATCAGGAACCGGTAGAGCTAGCTTAATTTTCCGGCATGTCACAATCGATTCCAGCATTTGCTCCCTACTGCTCCAACCTGGCCAGTATCGAACAAAGCACCGGAAGAGCACGGGCATCGGCTTGCTCGTTCTCTATCTCTCTCTCTCCGTACCGAGGTTTGCAACTGCGCCTGATTGCTACCGCATGCCGATGCAACCGCAAACATGAATTTGATTACGGTTTCATCCACTCCTCTTCTATCACAGCCGGACACCGGCGCCTGGCCACTCGGGCGAGCGACAACATTGGCGACATAATGAGCAATGCAACGGGAAATGGCTTCCACCATCGCTGGACTCATCGTGAGTGAAGCAGGGGGGGGGGGGCAGAGTGACCACGACCGACCATTTCTTCTCGCTTCCCCTTTTCCCCCCAGAGGTAACCGGATACAGTTTGTTCAATTAGTGGTAAATTTGTGCCACTACGCCAAGGCCACCGGGTAGCCCGAAATTGCCCAAGCATCTCGACTGGCGTCGGATCCACCGCACCAGCAGGTTAATTGATTTTGTCAGCTACAGCGATGTCATCCGATCGTGTCCACTCACGAAAAGCCACCGCACGGAACACGACTGACCGTGGAACCGCCGGATGATCCTGCCGCGAGCGGGGTCCGGTTGCGGGTCGGGATCAGGGTTCGGCCAGCGGAGTGAGTGTGTTAATTTTGAACCAAACCGTTCCCCGGTCCCGTGCACGTGCCTACCGTGCCGGTATGTGCATTAAACTTTCAAACACCACCCGCTCTGCTAACGCGACCGAAGCAGAGCCCGGTGTAGTATGGTCGCGTGTTCGGGTTGGATCCCGAGACCACTTGAAATCTGCCACCCCCGGTCCAATATCCGGTTCGGTTGCTGGACCGGGCACTTTGTGTGCCCAGCATGTGCGCCAAGCGTGGGGCCCGAATCACAGAGCACCGGAGACAGATCATTCCCGCACGGAGACGTCTTTTATCGTGCTCATCCGATGACGCCACTCGAATTCGTTCGAAATTCAATCCAATTTTCGACAAAAATATGTTCCACTTCTTTCACCCGTCAAACTTTTCTACCGTCTACCGTTGCTCCAAAAGGCCTGTTTTTTTTAAACGGAAAGACAGCATCCACAATCATTCAGAAGCATTCCATCAGACCCTTTTATGGGCGCTTTGCTTGTGCGGTGAAAGTCCCAGCATCGACGTAAACTCCAGTCCCCCCAGCACCTGCGTTGAAAGCCACAAGCCCCGATTTTAAATCGAAACATGTCAGAAGATGAAGCTGTCCTCTTGCTAGCCATTTCCGAATTGCCGAATTTCCAGCCGAATGGCATTTAATTTCTATTTGATTACAGCGCACGGCAGACCGTCCGCTAGCGCTAGCTCCTAATGATGATGAAATCCAAACAAAACGCTTTCTCTATGTTCAAAACCAAAGCAAACGGGACACCATGTCCAGAGATAGAGAGAGAGAGAGATACTGTTGACCGCCCTGACAGGCAAGCAGTCATCCACTTATGCAAGATGACAGTGAACCGAGTGTCCGGGAAGGGAGAAAGTTGGAAAAGTCTCCGCGTCCGTTTGCTACTCCGGAGCGTAGAAAAATCCTAATTCCATTTCTTGGGGCTGTTTCCGTCCTCTTTCCGGTCACCGCTGTAGCATTGGGGTCAAGAAGCCGGAAACTTGACTCGTGCAACAGAGAGGATGTTTTTGAGTGTGTGTGCGATTTTGTTGTTTTTTGCTTAAACCTTTGCGCAGTGGAACAGTAAACTTGAAGGGGAGAAAAAAGAATCACACACCACCATATGTGTAACCTCGTACCGCCACGGTTCGCTCGCTGGTTTGGGAAGGACCCATTTCACTTCTAATCTAATTCCCGTTCCATATCATTCCCGTATCATGGCGAGGTATTTTAGAACTTCGTTTTTTCCGACACTTTTTGTCTCTTTTACACTGTATGCTTTTTTGTGGTGTGTGTGTATACTTGGCTGTACATTCTATTCCCGTTTCGCTTTCGAGCCCGCATCAAGCATTCGTTAAAGTATGCTTCTGGTCCGAGTTGTGCCGTGCAGCGAACTGGAAACTAGGCAAACCTACATACTGCCTCATCCGGTGTCATGTTTTTTTGCTGTGTAGAAGAAATAAAAAGGAGCTATTTTTTCTTCTCAGCTTTGTGGCGCTTTGCTTTCTCTTTGCTTGGTGGAGATGTTTTTTTTTGTTTGTTCGTTGCTGTTGCCCGCTTCGTTCGAGCTATCTACTTACCATTCATGGTTTGCGAAACTGATGCTGCTACCACGGCTGCTGCTGCGGCTGATGTGCGCCGGTACCGAGCGGCCGGCATTGGTTTGAACTTTCTCCTGCTAGCGTAAAGGTTTGCCCAGCGCCACAGCCCAGCCTGGGAGAGTGCTTGTTGATAGCAAATAGTTTGGGACTTTATTCGTCTTCAATTTTTTGCGAACCTATCCGCCCCGGTCTCGTCGCGTGGAGCCGTGCGCCGTTGGACAAAAGTTGACATGTGAACGCTAAGAGCCGGTTCATGTTTTCCCTTCGCAAAAGGTACCGGAAAAATAGCGCAAGGGAAGTCAACCGTACGATTAGAAATCTCAGTCTCACTGCACGGGCGCACCGAAGCGTTCCGCCAAGCACACCCCCTGGTGGGAGCCGAGCGTAATCCGAGGAGCATCCGCTGGCGACGGCACATTGGCAGGAAGATGCCGGGAAAGTTTTTCTCCCCACAAAACTTTTCCTATTTCACACCCACATCCCGCAGAGCTGATGGCACGTGTGTGTGTGTGTGTGTCTGTGTGAGTGTTTAGATGAACACGCGAGTTGACAGGAATGGTTTTGGGAGCTTCAACCACATCACAACCGAACCAACCGTGCCAGTGTGGAATAGTTGTTTCCCCCCCTTATTGGGAGTCGTACTGAGAAAAGCTGCTGGTACTACCCATCCTATGCTGGTGGTCTGATTATAGGTGGAACCTGTTCAAGATGACACTCTTTATAAGGTGTTGATAGGTTCGAACGTCAATTGTGTTGCGAGCGTTGACAGGGATGCTTTGGTGTCGCGCAAGGGCACATTTAGCAAACTGTTTTCCACAGCACAGAACGAATACTTTTATTCTTTTTTGGGGTACAAACAGGTCATCGTGTGTCATTAATGATTTAGTTTTTTATATGTGTATAAATGTTCTTTAAATGAAAGTAAATTGTCGCTTCGTTTTGCCTCGGTACCTCAACAAAGGAATTGAAAAATCTCATATTTAATAATCACATAAAGAATGTTTCAATCGCTGCTATTAGCGCTGTAAAATATTATTGTAAATGTCATTCAAAAACCTGACTGAAACAAAATTCATCTCAGCGTCACGTACTCAACCTTGGCATCACGATATAAACCTTACAGCAAAAGCAATCGGCACAACTAAGGGCATAGCAAATATTAGTTGCATTAAATGAAAATAGGTAAACAACGGAAGCTGTAATAACTGTAACGTGCCAGACACAGCCAGACATATGATCTTCGAATACCAAATATACAACCCACCACTAAATATATCAATAGAATATTTCGAACAACATTCGAAAGACGGGGACGGAAAAAACATAAAACAAGTCATGCAATTTATAAAAACAAATAAGTTGGAATTTAAAGTCCATAGCTAAAGGCAGTCAACCAGCCTAAAGACTAATTCTTTAACCTCAGCACCTATATGACCACGAGTTGTCGAAAGGGTTTAAAAGAACTTGGAAAGCCTCTGAATTTGCGGCACGGTGGGTCCATTCATAGGAGGATATATTCCAATGCTCGCATAGAAGAAGAAGAAGAAGAAGAAGAAGAAGAAGAAGAAGAATAAGAAGAAGAAGAAGAAGAACAATGATAACAAAACGAAGAAGAAGAAGAAGAAGAAGAAGAAGAAGAAGAAGAAGAAGAAGAAGAAGAAGAAGAAAAAGAAGAAGAAAATAAAAAGAAAAAGAAGAAAGAAAATAAAAAGAAAAAGAAGAAGAAGAAGAAGCGTCACGTACTCAATATTGATAAACAGAGGTGATACTCAATACGATTGGTGTGACCAATACATGCTTCGTGACATTTTTGCGACCAACGCTTGGTCAGTCAGCCTATGTCATGACTTTTTCCATTGTGATCAATTTTGCAAAAAATTACTGACATAGTCATTTCCCGAAGTTTAACACATCCAACATGGTACATCCCTGCCATGCCATTTGCTACCTAAATAAAATGATTTGGAGGGCATTGACAGTGAACCAAGCTTCCTAAACTATCTGTAAAAATCTAGATCGTGCTTAACACGCAACATATTGTTCGGGAGCTTTTTTTTATCAACCAAAGCGATATTTCCAAGTTGCATCAACATCGGTTGCCATCCAAGCCAAACATTCTCCCGAGCAGTATGTTCTCCACGAGTCCTAACTCGAACTACTCGAGCAAAACTTTGCGCATCAAGTTTCGATCCCTAACGACCACACTTAAATTCGGTCCACGGATTCCCATCCCCTCGGCACTGGTGTTGATTTTGCGTCCCTCAGTTTTACGCCAAAAAACTTTGAACATCACTCATCAAACAAACTGGACGCTGATTTCCGCCTCGTCTTACTACCTCACCAGCCCCCAACCACCATGCGACCGACTAACTTAACTTTAAGGACGTCTCAAATGGATCGTAATCAAATCGCCTAATCGACACCGAATCAAACCATTTTGTGCGGTGCTTGACATTTTGCTTCTGTCGATTTTTTGCTCGCTTGGAGCTGCTCAAACTTGTGCAAAAGTTAAAAGCAGCCACAGTTGAGCGTCACTTCCTAGCACAACACGAAAACAATGTCCACGATTTATGTTGCCTCTTGCCGTACGCTCCTTCTCGCTGTTTTCTGGCTTTGCTTTAGCCGGAAACGAGTAGCTGTTGGTTATTGTTTTTTTTTTTTTGTGGCTGTTGTAGTGTTTGTCCCTGAACCATTTCGTTTAAAAAGCATCCTTGCCCCGGTTGCAGCAGAAGAGCTGGGAAAGATAAATAGCGTCACGCAAGACAAAATCCACCACCAAACGAACCGTCCCGCTCGGGCGCAATCTCGGTACGCGGTGCATTTTCCCTCGATCGGACGAGCAGAACCGCACACCGTAGATAATGATGATGACACCGAAAGCGCATCATGTCACGAGTCGTTGAGAATCGTGTTGTGGAAAATTGAAATTAATCTTGCCACTCGTGCACACTGCACTCACAGTTCGCGTACGAGTCGTCCGACAGTGCCGCTCGGTATCGTTATTGGTCCCATAACTCTTGGCCTGTCTGCTTCACTACTGTTCCCGCGTCCCGCACCTTGAAAGGAAGGACAATTTTCCACCCACTTTACAAGCGTGACAGCGTCTTGCGGTGAATGCGTTCGCTGTTACGAAAATCACTCTCCTGCATCCCATGGAAACGATGCCGGCAATCGATCGATCGAGCTGGATTTATTGTTCCCCGCTGCGATGGCAGGGAGGCAGCAACACAAGGCAAACAAGGGGAACTTGCTTCACTAATCCAGTCGCTTATCGCAGGGGGTTTCTTTGGCACATTTTCCACACCTGAGTGTTTGCTGGCATTCGGGAACATTTTGTCCACAGCGACGACGTACGAAACAGCTGTGATTGTGGCGCTTTGTGATGCGCAACCTTTCTCTGCTTCCACACTGAGCTGGAGTTTTGTTTCGGCGAAGGGACGACTTCTTCTACGAGAGCAAACCAAAAGCTGTAAAAGGCGACCGGCATGCCTCCAAAATTCTTACTCCGAAAATCCGACAAGCCTCGTCGGGAAAAAAAGTGCGTCCGAAAGTTGCTAATGACAAAGTTGACAGCGCACACGCCGTACCGTAGCAGTGGCAGAAGTTTCCCGCTACTCACCTGTCGCACACATTTGCACCCTGCAGCACTGGGCGGTGGTGGCTAAAGTGTACCAAAAGCTACCCTCAGATAAAAAAAAACAAGTAGAAACATTCAAACACACATACGGAAATAGGAAACATGGAAAACGTGTTCCGCTTCACGGCTTTGACGCAGGCAAGTGTTGTGTTTTCCCGAGCCATACCATCCCGAGTTTGTGACACAGTATTTGACAAGAAAGTGACTTTTTACTGAGTGCCACTCAACCTGAACCAACCTAGCTTAGCTGGGAGGGGTGTGGCAGGGGCGTTAAGAAGAAGGAAAGAAAAGTAGCAACAACAAAGAAAAAATAGCACAGGACCAGAAAACTGGTACGCTGCACAGGGCCGGCTGGCCCAGGAAAAGCTGACACGATCATCCGCAATTTACCGTCAGCCTGTCTGACATCGGCCGTCCTTCCAGCGGGGGTAAGCTACTTCTTCAGCAGGGTAAAATAAAACAAAACTGCTCAGATCGACACGAGAAAAACACACACACACAAACACACGCACGCACCGGTTGTGGTGGTGAAATGCACAAGAAAACTCAAAAGGAGTGGCAAACGGCGGGGGGGAACACGGGCACCCACACGGCACATAATCCCAGCGCCAGCCTGCATCCACGATCGTTAACTTGTGGCCCGTGAGCGGAATGCAGATTGACGGCTTGCCTTTGCGGTGCGGCTTGGTTCTCTTTCGGTTCGATTTACGGTGACGGCAGGAGGCAAAGCGAACGCTAAATCGCCATTGACGTCTGACGATGCCGTCGACGATGGCGACGTTTATGCGGTTTTGATGTGACATGGCGATGTATTTTGTCCGCCGAAGTGGTGAACAGCTGGAAGCGATGATGCTCGCTGATGGAAAGCGGGGAGGGTTTTGGGTCCTCCCCACGACTGCAAAGCGTGATGTCATTTTGTGCCGAAGGTGCCGAAGGAAAGCAGAAGCAAACCAAAAACAAGAACCTGCTTGCTCTCGGTCTTTCCACTCAACCGAACATTAGCAACAGATTTTCGCAGTCTTAGAAGCTTTGTGGTTTACGATGTGGAAGTGGAACAAGTAATCAAGGTAATTAGCGAGCGAAAAGATTTATACCACGTGTTGAGCGATGGACACGAGTGACAGGAAAGGCGATGCTTTGAGTAAAAATGCCTTTTAATGACACGTGGTAGAGATGTCGTGCAAAGTCTTTGGCCTGAAGCATTTTGTACAGTTTCTTCATTTTTATGTTTTGTGTTGTCATTTTTCGAGAAACTGTCAGGACCAATATTTTGTTCAACAACCTCGATTAAAAGGAACAAATAAATGCTACGAACATTTGGCGATTTTATCTACGATTTGAACATCAAATTAAATTGCAACATAAAACAAGCACACACATCAAAGGCGAACAATATTGCACAACAACGTGCGCAACTTGGTCATTTCATATTCCAATCACATTCCATTACTAGCGAGCGTGTGTGCCTTTTTTCTCCTCTCCAACATTGGCAAGGGTCAAACAAATTTGATTATACGGTTTGTCCCATTTTCTACGCCTAACCGATCGCTTCGAACGGAGCGCGCTCCATCCGCGCTGACCGTAAAAGTATTTATCATTCTGTCCCATTTGCCCGCCATTTCAAAGTGCGATCCCCTTTTCCGAGAAGCTTGGCAGGGGAAATTCCCGAAAAATGTTGCCTTACCGAAATCAAAACCTCAAATTGCTCTGCCCAAATGCCACGGCATTGCGTTACCGCCCTTGACTAAGTCTATGCAAAAGGGGCGTGATGCAGCGAGAGAGAGAGAGAGAGAGAGAGAGAGAGAAAAAAAAAATAAGAGAGAGAGTTGTGTATGTGTAAGCCCAAAGGTCCACGGGCATGAAAGCAAGATCCCGAGAAATGGATGACGGTTCCGGTCATTCCGGTCGGAAGCACCGAGCAAAGCTCAATAAAAAGGGCTAAAGCACGCGTGAGAAATGGACTGCTGTAATCCTTTTCCTGAGGTTTTTGGCTTGCTGAGGTTTGGGCCGCGTACCGGGCAAGCCTGATGGACGGCACCGGTTTCGGAAGGGAAGTGGGGCAAAATATTTTATCATATTTATGGCGACAACAAAAGCGACAGATATCATGCAAAACAACCATAAATAATGCCGGGCCGGGCTGACGACGCGTGTACGCCAGCGCGGCGGCACGAAGTCATATGCACCGTGAGATTGGTTGCAGGTCGTTCACCCCCCCCCCCAAATTCAGACCACATCTCCAGTCAAATGATCCAGTCCCGACGGTCCTCCTACCCCCGTCGGCCTCTAGCAACCCACACCGCATTAGGTGACAACCGTGACAGCGCTTCAGACACTTCTGGGCCAGCTGACACTTTCTGCAGCGCCGCCGCCGCCGCCTGACGGAATAAACATATCTCGCGGGTGAGTTGAACCGCCACTCGGTAGCGAAAGGATATTCGCGCATTAGCCACGCCATACACAGTACCGCTGGGGGGAGACAACGGATCCAGGATCAGGGGAGGAAAGGGGAGTCACAATTGTTTGAACAACGGATTTGCAAGAATCACACCGCGCTTGCGATTTGTTTTGATAGCCTTCTGGCCATGGTGGCTTGGCCCGTTTCTCGGACGCGATTGGATCAAAATAATCCGAGCGTGAGGAACGGAACAGTGGAGCGATCCCAACGCCTCCCCCGGGGTCATGCTGGAGTTTTTGTCTGTGTACTGTGATACGAAACAAAGCAAGCAGAAGTCTGGCTTGTTGGATGGATTTTGCACGGACAAATTCTTTTGAAATCAAGCTTCGCAGAGAACCTTGCGTCGAAAACTTTCTTTTCATTTCACGGCGGGCAATGGAGATTCTCACTAAACTGATTTTGACAGCGTATCTTTGCTTGCGATTTAAAGAGTATTATAAAACAGTGTGTTTGCAGTATTTCTAGTGCATTGTAAAATATTTTGACATCGGCTTCTCCTACATAACCATTGAGATATTTCAGCTTTAAGGGGAATTTTGGTCTTAAATAAGCATTTCGTCTGCCCAATTTTCTGTGAAATGTTTACGTCTATGGTATGTTACGTCCATGTCGTTCAAGAAACCGAATAACGTATGGCTCCGATGTTTGTCCAACAGTGTGACATAAATCTGTTCCATTTATGAAATAAGCAACTGCAATAAAGTTCTACCAACATGACCAGATGAAACTAATACGAACAGTGAACAGCAGTTAGTAGAGCCTCCCAGGGCCACACACTGAAGTTGGTTCCTTCTTCACACACACATAAAATGCAGCTCCCATTTCTCTACCATCTATCGCTCACTGATCGTTCCCGTGCTTTAAACATTCCAGATCTACCCACCCTGAAGCTGGAGCTCGGCATCAACATGAACCCGGAGGACATCGAGGAGGGAGACGACGTGTACTTTGAATGTAAAGTGAATGCAAATCCGTCTGCATACAAAGTGGTCTGGAAGCATAATGTGAGTATTCGCTGTGGTATTCTTGTTCTTGTCCCTATTTTTCAACATTTTCCTCTCGCTCGCTGCACCGCAGCGCCGTCGCTTTTCATTCGCTCATTTATTTATTCTTCGGTGGTCGTACGATAGGATGGATTAAGGATGTGTGCCTCCCTCTGCACCCTCTATGTGCACTCAGCGCTGCATCAGTGTGGTCTGTTACTGGGAGGGGGGGTAGCTAGAATAACTCAAACAGCCGTTCCGAAAATGCGGAAAAGCGAAAGCGGTGGTGGAATTGCTGGTGCGGTTGAAATTGAGATTTCACCGTGCAGTTGCCGTCCAGAGGGCTCGGGTGGAAGCTTGTGTGCTCAGAACTTTGCACGCTCGTGGTTAGTGACCACATGTTGGCACTGCAATTGCTTGCGCGCGCTCGCATTGCATCATCGTCATACATATGCATCGAGCCGCAGCTTCAAGATAAATCGAAAACCCTCCAAAAACGGAAACGCATCGAGCGTAAGGTTATGGATGGGGACAAGCACAGGAATAGTGGAGAGAAAAAAGATCCCCCGCTAAAAGAAAATGTAAAAACCATGCACCAAGATCGGTTCCGGTGACGACGAACAAGCGGGTTCCTTTTTAGCGGGTGCAGGATTTTGCTTTTGTGTGTAAGCGAAGCCGTAACACGATAACGCTGTTCAAGCGGATCCCATCGGCTCAAGTATCCAGATGGGGGAGGTTTTCTTGCAAAGACACTGGCGCTGCTGCATATTGCTAGCCTGCAATCTGCATTGAGCAGTCTGCTTTTCGATAGAGAAAAAAAACACATCCCAATGTCTCCTGGCTGTGGCACAGAACACTTTCGCCCACGCCCGGTTCTTTCCAATTTCTCACAACGAAACCCGTCCGTCCATCCGGGGAGCTGCTTAAAATGGCCGGCCATATAGACGGTGGTTTGCCGCGCACCCCAATCCAGTTAAAGGATTGCACTGTCAAGCGGGCTGCATCTGCATCGTCGTGGCAGGTCGCTGGCAATCGCGTACCGGCAGCGCCCTGGCAATGCGGTTTCCATTTCGTGATATCTTATTTACATATGTCTTCTTATACACTTCCACCCCACCGCTTTGCCCGTCGCCCTCCCTCCCGAGCGCTCTTTTGTTTCTACTGCTTTGGATAGATTTTTTCATCCTCTTCACCCACTCCGACCCACTCGCTGCACTGTTTGCAGCCGAAAAGCGTATCCGTTCTTTCTCCGAAACACGTGCCGGAAGGCTCACTTTACCGTTGCAGTTGGTTTGTGACTCAATTTCGACTTACCATTCGCCGCTCGTCTTCCTCTCGGGTTCGATTTGGTTGTTCCTGTTCCAATAAAAGAAAAAAAATCCACCACCGCCTGTCAATCGATAGCGTTTTGCGCACGAGATGCACATTCGCTGCACCACGAGCAGCAGCAGCTGACAGCTTGGGTTATTCGGAGACAAGTGGAGAATGCTCATCGTTAGCAGCATCGTGTCAGGTCGCTGATAATGGCAGTGGCATGGCAACAGAACTGCAGTTGATATTCCAGTCGTCTGCGTGCGCTTGCTTGAAAAATGTCACTTCCGAGCGGTGATTTATTTCCGCTGCATTTTGTTTTTCGTGGCACAATGTTAAATAAAAACGAGCAAGAATAACGCAAACCCCGCTGCAAGTGTGCCTGATCAGCAGGAAATCCGTTCAATGGTGATGCGTTGAGGTGGAAAAAAGTAACCATTCCTGTAGCTCATCTTTATTTCAATTTGCTCTTAACTGACTCACTTGGATCGTGCTCCATTTCTCAAACACCAGTCCATTCTATGAAGTTTCAGATTATCTGGAATTTCATGCGAAAGTTGCACTCATCATAAACTGATTGCTTTCTGTTGGCGTTTGAAGTCTTTTCTGAACGATTCAATTGACTTGTCGGAATGTTTTATTTTGTCAAAAAATATGCTTGGATTGATCTTTTCAAATCCTTTTTTTATGAAACCATCCGATATCAATTATTATACTTCAAAAGCACTAACTCCTGCAGCTGATTCTAAAGAAATGTACAAATGATTGGATTTCCTGGCCCAAAAGTCTAATGAAAGTCCAATACATGGTTTGCTTAAATTAATCACAATTTTGCACTCATTCTTCGCCTGACTTTATTTGATTTTCCAACGTTCAGAACGTATTTGTCTACTAATACAATCTTCGACAGCCTTATTTTTTACACTCTTCAAAGCAATCCCTGTGCTGTTTCGTGTGTGTCAACAAGATTGTGTATCGTTTCAGCAAACCTTTCGTGCTGCTCCTGGCGCAACGCTAGTGTAGCAAAGCCTGTACAATTACGGGCTTTGATTGAATTTATTATTTCTTTATGTTTCGATACGAAAGCTCTGGCCAAACTGTGAAACCTCACAAATATAGCTCTTCATCGCCCGTCCGCTCAAAGAACCAAAGAGCACCATTTTGGTTATGTTTCGTGATGTATCTTTCCCTTCACAGTTCCTTCACACTGATCCGCCGATATGCGCTCGTCTCAAGAAACGAACGATTCCAACACATGTTGCCACGAAATCGACACAAAAAAAAAACCGACCGACCAACCAAGCCATTTTCAGCTTTATTTTCTACCCCCTGCGCCTCCCAACCACACGTTGGACACTGCAGATGATGTTAGAATGTTTTATTTTAGCTGTTCCTTTTGCTTCACTCCGCACCGGCCAAAGCGCTGCGAAAGCACACTCTGGCCATGTATGGCATTTCGGTCACGTCCGAAAAACCCCAGCCCAGCCGCCTCCAACCGTCCGCTATTCCCGGTGCCCGGTCCGAGCGAAAGGGATCAAGTCCGGCCCCATGCGATATGCATATTGAAGACGTTAAAATAATAAATTCCACTGCCGGTCGTCTTGGTCGTCGTTGTCGTCATCCGGTCCAAATTCCCGGCCATTCACCATCACACGGTGTGTATGTATGTGTGTGTGTTGGTGCGCGATTGATATACGCGGTGTCGTCCATGGCTGTGGCATTCTGGTGCACAGTCACATTCTCACACGATCACACTTGGGCCTGGAGCCGGATGAAGTTAGTGGTCTTCTTCTCCTTTTTTTTTGTATGGTTGTACCACAGTGGTGACTCTCAGGGATGATCGGTCGAAGGGGAGTATGTTCTTCGCCTTTATTTTTGTTGTATTCGGTTCCACTGTCTCTTCCCAAAACCCCCAAAAAAGGGATTGACTTTAATGGCCTACCATGTAAGCGTCAGGCCATGTGTGCGAGCCGGAAAATGCAAAGGAAGGGAAAAGAACTGCCAACACACACAAAAAAAAATAAAACTCATAAGAGTGCGAACGAAAATTCCATCCCAAAAATATGTGGCAATGTGAATCGACCAGAAAATATCCAATATTCGATATTCTTTACCGCACTGCGCCATCCCGTACCGCGCGTACCGGCGTTAACCTTATTGCGAAATGCCTGGAAGGATCAGGGGGGTTAAGCATGTGGGCCACAAACTGTTTCCTTCAGCGACAGACAAGCTCTCCGGTCGAGCAGGGAGAGGGGTTGGGGTGGTCATAAAGTTATTTCGATGCTGGCCACATCCGCTCCAACTCCACGCTGATCATCTCTGTTCCCCCTTCGTTGGGCTGGCTTTTAAAGTTGCTCACTAATTTTTGGGACTACCACTGGCACGGCGACCGACCGGTGCCGAAATCTTATCCTGATCCTGATTGCGTCCGATCAGGTCACCCTACATTGGACATCCATGGAACCGTGAAGTGTCCAGTGGAGAGTTTGCGAGCAATGGTGCTGGCGAGGATGGTGAAAAATGCTGCCTTTTCACTTTCTGTCCGCAGTGCTGCGGTTGTTCGGCTATCGTCCAACCATTGGCCCGGACACTGGGCGCTACTCCAGACCAGCACACACACACACGCAAACATTTTTGCTCGAGGTGATCCAGATTTTATCTAAATGTTTTATACAATCTTCTAAACACCACACACACTGAGGGGTTTCGTGTGCTAGGTGGTCTGTATTTAGTATCGTTTTAGAAACTTTTGTTCAAAGATTTCCATGTCACTATGAGATGGGATACTAGTTATAAGCCCTGCCCTTCGTGCGATGATGTTTAGGATGACTTTGAAGAATTCATTTTTACCAGATCTTATGGTTCATTTTAAAAAAAGTTCCTAATGTAGCTGTAGGAGTGAAAAATAGCTTAAAGTTAATACAGAACTGATAGAGTTTTACAAAAATCATCTTACTGTTTCAAGTAATCATCACACTGGTGTTGTTTATTGTTCCATTTTAATAAAATTGTGCATTATAATTCATTTCACTACTGTCATTAGAAATTGAAGTTAATTTCTTACTTTTTTAAATCACTCTCTGAAGCTATTCAACAAAATACAAATTTCAACAACATCTCAAAAACGTTTCCGAATCAAACAAATTGTAAAAAAAAATGACACCAAGCACGATAATAATAGTAATGATGGTGTCGTTTCGCTCGTTGCGCTTTTGTAGCATGCGGTCACCATATAACACGGCCTGCCCCATGCTGTGTCCACGAAGTTACCTTTTTTTTACACTTGAAACATTGCAATAGCAAAAAAACACCACGACCGTCAATCGTTTAGCTCTGCAGTGCGGGGGAAGGGGACGCTTCAGCATCGGATAGAAAGCATTAAAAAAAAAACATGGTACGGCCCATGTTGCCAGTCCGGGTGCCGGGCGTCACCGTCTCCTTCGTAATGATAATCATCCCGGGGTCGATTGTGCACCATTCACAATATTAACCGCAGGCCACCAAACACACACACACACCCACACCCACCGCGCCGCAGCAAATGTGCCAGAGAGTGGTGATGCACACACACACGGAAGCGACAAAGCCAAACAAAAACACACACAAAAAAGCTGCACCACCCAAAACCTAAACGATAGCACACGACGACACACGAGAAAGAGAGGAAGAACAAAAATCCCACCGTCAAAGCCTGCGACCATGTTTGACTTGATTGCGGTTGTAGGCCGGCTGACATTGTGCCAGTAACGGTGCCCCACGGTGGCAACAGCTGTCCTGTCCGCCTTGATTAAGGTTGGCATTTTTCCCATTTTCCACAATGTGGTATTTTTCAGAGGTTGGCTTTGGTGTAGGTTTTTTTTTTTTTGTTGTTGCTGCGCTCCTCCTTGTGGCATAATTTCTGGCAATTTTTGGCCTCTTTCCTACGTAAAAGTGTCCCCCTGTGTCCACTGTAATTTCTTTGTGCTTATGGATCTGGTAGGGATACTTTTTTTGCCTTGTTTTTTGCTCCATTTGTTACTTTCAAACTCTGTGCCGTCTCATTTTTTTGTTTTTTTTTGTGTGTTTCTCGAGTAGTCCCTCGACTTTTTGTTTCCTTCTTGCTTATATTGTTTTCACTTTATTAACCTTTCCTGTCCACCCGGGCGTACCGCTCAGTACACCTAGCGTGTTTTGCAGCAAAAGAATAAGAACGATTTCACTTACACCAACACACACACAAACACGGACACAAGGACACAGAAAATCGGTTCTACATTTGTGCCCGCTGGCCGACAGGTTGAGCCGCTTTTTGTTTCCTTCTTTTTCTTCTTCTTCTTTTTACTCTTTTTGCTGTTTGCCATCCCCGCACAATAACAAAAAAAAAAACCCCGCTGTCCATCGGCGGCCTTCGTCAATTTGAGCCTTTGTACAACATTTTACGCATGAACAGGCATAAATTGCATACGGAAAAAAATGAATCGCTCGAGGGAATGCCAATTTTAAAACGATCAACATCACCCAACACAATCTAAAGGTGCCCGAAGTAGAGGAAGGAGGGTGCTGGTAGAAATAACAAAAGATGGTGTTTCAGAGTTTTTTTTATTTAGCTTGGTTTGGCTGTCCTTTACCAGTTTTTTTTGTCGCCCCTTTTGTCAGCCTTGTTCATTACACAGTCATGAGGTAATTTCGGGGAATTATCTGTCCCCTCCCTCCCCTACTGCATTGTGCGGTCAATCAACGGACAAAAGACCGTCCGAGCGCACCATTCATTAAAAATTACGTGCTCAGTCGGGGCGGCGAACAAAAGGATGAAATGTCACCTTTTGGCATAATAATTTACTTATTTTATATGACGCCCCGAACGGACCAGCGCTGTACGCATTGTGCGGCAAGATGTAAGCTTAATTCGCAGCAAAACTTAATTGTGTCTGTTTCAAGTGGTAAAATGTTGTGGAAAATTGTGTGGCGAGATTTGACGACGCACAAAACATGCTGGCTCACAGAAATTGCGCGCCTGCAGAGAACAGCAACACGGCTCGTTTGCATGTTTTGTAAAAATCCTTAAAATGAGACGAGAGTTGTGTGGTTGGATTATTCCTCCTTTCTGCCCTGCCTTGTGACTCATCTCGCGAGGTCATAAACCATTTAATCGACCCAGTCAACCCACCGAAAGCCCCCGCGTTCGACGTAAACCATCTTTCCAGCCAGCGGGGATAGTGAAAATCTTTGTCGCGGTTGCTTTTACCCGTCTGCACTAGTAATTATCTGCCCGCTCAGCGTCTGCTTCATTTACTGCTCCCTGTGCCCGTGCTCGAAGCGGTTTGACCACGGTGTACACGTGGCTAACAATTTACTACAGTCCCAGAAAGTTTAAACATGATGAAGGCTATTTCAACGTTCCGTGCTCCCTGCGCAGCACCATTACCAAACCCGTTCCATTCGGATCCGGATTCCCTTCGAAAGAAGTAAAACCAGACCCCGACAAAAAAAGGCAAAAACCCCAAACTGCAAAACAAAACAAAAAAGCAAAAAATATTTCGAAACGAGACGCCTTCACCCAACTTAAAACAAGTTGAGCGTCTGACCAAGGATTTCGGTCCGAGGGGAAGGGGGGAGGAAAAAAGATAAAGACACTAACGATGAGCAGAATACAAAAGCAGTAGCATCCGCAATGGTGCACCAACAGTAGCAGCACCAGCACCAGCAGCAGCATGAAAAATGGAAAACTTCATTCCCAAAAGCGAACGAAAATGAGCCACCGTCCCCTTGGCGGAAAAGTTTGTTTCCCTCGCCTTGCTAACACACCTTCAGCCGGCGCGGCGTGCAGCCGTCTTCCGCGATGTGCCGGACATTTCGTCAGCCAGCCCGGCGGACAGGCAGTTTCCAAGCACAACAGCACAAAAGAACTCCATCCTGCAGGGTAGGAAAAGGAGAGGGTGTGGGTGGGTGGGTCCACAAAATACACACACACAAACACACACATACAGCCGCCAAAAGAACTGTGCAAAAGTTTATCCCCTTCGCGCTTTACAAGTTTTGCCTTCGCGTATCGTGTTCTGCTATTACTGACCAAATACGAGAGAGAAAGAGAGAGAGAGAAATTGAGAGAGAGAGAGCAAGAGAGAGAGAGAGAGAGAGAGAGATAAAGAAAGAGCTAAAAAAGCATGGCTGAGTAGGGTTAGAGGGTAAAATTAAATTTTCGACTCAACGGTCGCCGGTCCTTCGGTTTGACGGCGCTGAAAACTCTTTCATGTCCGTCATGCTGTCCCGGACCCGTAGCGCCTCGAGCCCTTCAATCGCCACAGCCGCCAACCGCCGGCAGACCGGGCCAACCGAGGGACGCACTTTTCAACGCTCCATTGAACTGCGAACGGCTGCCAACGGGAGCAGCAGCAGCAGCAGCAGGAAACGACAGTACCGCTGCAAATGAACTGCATTGCAAATATAAAAAGTCATTGACAGTGATGATCGACATCGTTCAGGCAGTGAGGGCAGTATTTCCCCCCCCCCTGCCGCAATGGAGGTTATGTCTTCCTTTCATACTTCGGAAGCTTTGCGTCAATCGGCAATTAAATTAAATAAACATCTTTATTAGATTTCCTCTTTATTTTGTTTCGAGGGATGAGCGCATTCCAGCCTTTGAGTGCTGAAAGAATGTGCTTGTGAAGGACTTATTATTAAAAAACTTTCAGCAATTTGTGCACTCAAAAGGGTAAATGGTTCGGTTTGTTGGCTTATGCTGTCTGAAGTAGCAAACAAAACGGGATTGGATTAAAACAGCACAAATAAAACAAAGCTTAAGAATCCCATAAGAGTAATTATCCTAGTGTAAAGCGTTTTGAGACTCTTAATTCCAACTATAACCGGAAGCTCTGGTTGCTGGCTCAACTGCATTCAGTACCTCTTTCATTTAGCAATCTTTCATCTTATCAATTCTGTATTTTTGCTTGATTTGAACACTTTATTAAACATTAAAAACCGAACTTTAACTTGTTCTTGGTACCCTTATTCTGGGACAATCAGACATAATAGTCCGGAACCCAAAACTTCCTACCATTAGCTCACTTTAATAAACGGTGGCTCATCTGCATCGAACTCCACTTTCCGGAAAGGGCTCTTTAAATGTGTTCCCTTTGCTTTCCCCCCCCTTTGGTTCACTAAAGCTGGCCGAGAGCTTGAACCGTTGAAACCCTTTTTTCTCTCTTTCCATGCTCAGCTGTTGCCATCCATCATGTTACTACTGTAACTATGTGGTCATCGCATCGAGCGAACAACAATAATAAAAGCACGGGAAAAAGTTTTTCACACACAAACCAACCCATGCCCACGGTTATGTTCTTTTCCGAATGTGAGCCATGCCCACACACACACACGAGCATACACACTCCTCTTACCATTGTGCTGTGGTTCCGTTTGGGGATTTGCTGCCCTACAGCTCGTAAATGTTATGTAAATTTTTTATTTCCTGCCCTACCCCTTACATCACACCCAGCCCGTGCAAAGAAGGGGTCCACAGAAGGGTTCTGGGGGAGGAAGGGTGTTGATGGTGAAGTAGAGAACGATGCATATGTGAGAGAGAGAATGTGTGTGTGTGTTCCTCGTAGCTCATGATGCCGATGCTGCCCGCAATCTCGAATCGGTACGTCAATAACTCAAACACTTTTCCTATGTAAAACCGGGCGTCCATAAAATGGTCGTAAAAAAGGATAATAATAAATGCATAAATTTACACACCGACCGCAGTGACCGTGTTGAAACAGGCAGGCAGAGGGTGCTGGGGGGGGGGCTAGCAGCAAGAAAAACGATTCTTACGCTCGCTGAGAGTTAAATCCGGTTGTAGAGAGGAAATATGGGAGGACGCACACACACACACACACACACACACACACAAAAAGAACGAGTCTTCCGTCAGGCAGAGTTGAAACAGTTCTCTGGAAAATCGCCTGCCCCCAGTGGAATGGTACCATTCCAGCTGAATGCGTTAGTATTTGTTCTGGTAACTTTTTCTACCTACTAAACAACCATCTCAAAAGAAGGTAAAGCTTCTAAGTCCATCTCTGATGCAATAAAACGTTTCATTTTCAACAAATTTACGTTGTATACAGTTGCTTGCTTCGTACAAACAGCTTCCTGGCTTAGCGCAAACAAGATTGCTATCCATTTCTTTTGAAACATTCAATCGCATCCATCCGAAAAAGCAGTATCCTGCTGCATTTGATCAGCTGAGTACTGGAGACGACTTAAAATCTCCTTTGCGTACGGCAAACTTCGACCTCAGGTTGGATGTATACGCACTTTTCCCCTTGATTCTACTCCTATCTCATGAATTATGTACAGGACTGTTTGCTATTTTCTCCACTGTAAAAGTTCGTCGAATGGAGCCCATTAGCATAGCTACCCCATGATATGATGCGTACTTCCAACTCAATGTGCATCCTTTCACCCGAGCCATCTTGCACTTACACAAGCGATAATTGACGTACATTGTAAGTTCGCTAGAGTGTAATCATACAAAAGTAATGAAATGAGGCAGTGGATTTATTATCTTCCTCTTGCCTTGAACGTTCCAAATGCTCGTTTCTTACTTACTTACTTACTCTCTTTTTTCCACTTTTTTCCATTAATGGTTTGTTTGCTTGTGACCCACTATGGAATAACTGTAATGAGATAGTTCTCTCCACTATCGTCAATTATTGTTTAGCATTTTTTTAGTATAAGTGTCTGAAATAACGTCGAATCGGAGCAGTACATTGCAACGAACGTATGTATGATACAATGAATGAATTAAAATGATATGATATGGCTAAAGCTCATGAAATCTTGAGTTTTTTTTTCTGACAGTTTAGACTGTATTCCATCAGTGTCAATGCCATGAATTCAATCAAGTTTAATAAGAAAACTTTTTATGCGATTTTGAATTTACCTAGCTATGTCGTTTACAGTTCGCTGTCGAGTTATATTTTGGCCTTTATTTTGACAGCTAATGCAAACTTTGATATGTACTGTCAATCCTTGTCAAGATTTTTCTTTTTTCATAATCAAAGAATGTTTCAATAAAAACTGTCAGTATCTGGAATGGTATGCTGAATTGAGTAGGGTATAAATCATTACGATATGTCTTCGAAACAGGAAATTCTTCAATTTTGTCCAATAATTTGTTTGCTTACTTGACAGAAAACTATGATATCAGCATGGAGAGGTTCCGTACAATACCAACGTATCAAAATGTGCCAAAAACAAAACTATCCACCCAAATCCAATCCTCTGTCCTCTATGTTATTTTGAGACATTTCCGTGCCAACACGCATCATATGTTTGCTTTCTTTGATTCGCAGCTCTTTGGATAAAGATTAGCTGATTCTATTTCTCCCCCCCCTCCCCCAAACTTCCTGCACTGTGTCTCGCTTCCAACTCGCGCTTGGACACGAGCGTCCTCCAATGGCTGGCAATTGCTGTCGTTGCGTTTTTATGGATCAATGGTGCTAAGTTTACGAGCTTTTCATCGATGTTTGTGTAACGCAGGCCGCTAGGGATGCTAGGGCAAGCGAAGCGCAGTGTCCACGTTGCTCCATTATTCCATTTGACAAACTTTTAATACTTTCCCTTTCCTACTGGATGCCCATTCGTGCCTCCCAGCCCGTACGCATCGCCCGGAAAGGCTCCTCCTCCCATCCCACCGACAGGCACAGATTGCTTCGGTCTCGGTGCTTTGCTTGCGCGGTTTTATCCCCGCCCGGAAGCTGCCCTTACAAATGCGACAAATGCGATCCAAGCTGCGATCCGATCGGCGAAGCAAGCAGTGGGACAGTGGAGCTGTTTTGGCAATAAAATTTTACATTGCTTGCAAAACCATTCGAACATCGTGTTTCCGTAGCCCCTCCCTTCCTCGCTGCATCTTTTCATCCCGTTTTCGCACTCTTCAGCCCACTAGATCACTAGACGGCAAGGGGCTAGGACCGAATTGAGAAGGCGCAAGGAAATGGTTGATAAAATTCAATCGGTCCGAAGCGCGAAACCGGACGAGCGCTCAGCGCCACGTTTGCACCATTTTCCGACCGGATGGTGCAGTGCATCCGGTGGCCATAATCGTCGCTTTGATTTTTTGAACATTTCTTGCTCGGGGTGGAAACATACGGAAGAAAACAGATACAAAGCGCATAAAAAAAAACCCCAAACCGTTACGGTTCAGGAGCAATCGTACTTGCAGCGCACCACACACGGAAAAGAAAGGCCAAACCTTTTTGATAACATTTTATTGCCTACATCGATTTTACTGCTTATTGGAATTCACTTCCACAAAGAAAACGTTTTGCTTCTCGGCGCCCCGCTCTGTGTGCGCTCGCACACAAAGAAACGGACGGGGACGGAAATTTAAAACCATCAAGCTGTAACGGCCACATGAACAAACACACCAACACGAAAGTAAATAGCAGAAAAGTTGGAAACAGGGCAGCCAAAATGCTCCTGCCGCCAGTGGACAGAAGAACTTTGCAGCAGCTCGAGCGAAAGGAAACGAACGCTGTGGGGATGTTTGCTTGCGTGGTCAAGTGAGTGGATAGAAAGTCATCGAAAGAAGCTACTTTAGACCTATTCTTTTTCTTGCAATGATGGCATAGAGAAATCCTATTTTTATATCAGTATGTTTTGCTGGATTTATTACGAGCTTCGGTTAATAATCGCATGGATTATTGTACGTTTTTTCCCAATCCGATTCCAAACAGGTTTATCGCTTGAGCTTCCATAAGCTGCTTTTGAAATTAATCACAGCGTTTTTTGCTTAAATAAATGAGCTATTGTTCGCTTCTCAGTGATAGGACAGTAAAATGTAGCACCCCCCAGTTAGAAAAATACCCCTAAGCCCGCCACTCATTCGCGGTCAAAGACAATTTCGGGCCAGCTAGAAACGAACGCGGGCCACCGAACGGGCTGACGGGAATCAATTAAAAAACTATGAACGAACAATTTGATTGGAAAAGTTCCACACCATCGATTGTCGAGTAGTTTTTCAATTAAATTTAATTCAACCCTCGTTGTCTAACCCCCGCACCCGGCGCATTCATTCCACGGCCACCATATTTCTCGCATCACATAACGCGGTTTTATTGCAAGTTGAGCAGTGCTCTTGAACAGTTGCTTGACTCCGTCCCCGAATGGGTTCGGGACCGTATCTTATCCGGAGCTAACGGGAGCTGCTACTGCTGCTGCTGATGCTCCCAAAACCAGCATTCGAGTTCAGTCGGTAGTCCTCAGGCTAGCCTCCCAGCAGTTTCACTTGGCAAGAACAATGCAGCGTGAGTGTAGGAGCGGTTCAGCTTCAAACCGAACTTTTGCACTGTTTACCAAGAACTCCACAAAATCGCAAAGTAAAGTAAAGAGCGTGCATCTCGGATCTGATGTGATTCAAGCTGAAAGACAAATGGACTATGGACTCTTTGGTAATTGTGTGTGTGTGTGGGTTATTCTTTATGGTAAGGTCTGTTTGTTAATCAACATTATCGAATCGATCGAATTGTTTTCATGGTTGTTTTCAGCGAATAAAGAACTGAAATAGTAGCAACATATGATAGTTATATGCATTATTCAGCTTTTTTTTCATCTATGAAAAATGGACCCTAACGGATACTATGTATATAAATTTAGGATCATTGTAAATTTCATTCGCAATGGGAAATATGGAGACGCATGGTTGTTTTCACTGTATCAACAACCATGCGTCTCCTTTTTCGCATTTTTTTCATCCCCTGTGTGCTTACACTTGCTTGGTACAATATCATCTATTAGGAGTAACTTTCCTGTAATTGAAAGAAACCCCCTATCACTTGTTTCCTTCGATCGACAACAATTAATTTGCGTACACGTACTATACATTATCGTCAGCAGCAGCAGCAGGACAAGGCGCTTAAAGATGCTAATGGTCAGTTTAATGACCGGTAACCTTTCGTTCTTTCCTCTGTTTCAACGCGACGTAAGCTCCGGCCACAATTAACGCCTTCCACACAAAGAGGGACCCTTTCCGTGGACACCACTCCCCCCCCCCTTCCCCCTGGCACCCCTCCAATACCTTCCCCGCCACTGGACGGTACCACAATTCGAAACGATTAAAAACTAAAGTGTACTTTCCGTAACCAAGACAGCAGCATCGGCAGAAAAAAAATACTATCGCAAAATAAAGGAAAAATCTGCCATTCCGTGTAATGGCCAGCCATTTAAAATGAACGACCGAACGGAGAAAGTCCCACCAGTCTCACTCACCACCCGTTCCGGACGGGCCGGAAAGGAGTGTAATTTTCATTTTCACTGCACTCTTGATTACTCCATTCCGGTTTGGGTCGCGTTTGCCGTTCCTATCAGCAGCCTCGGTCCTACCGTGTGTGCAAGGAGAGGAAAAGAAACATTTGTTGTAACGTTTTATTTTTTGTTTCTACTTTAGTTTTGCTGCACGAACAGTTTACTTTTGTTCCACCGGAAACGGGAATCAGCGTCGAGCAGTAGCGTCCTTCAACCGAAGCATCATAGCAATGGCTACAGCAAACTGAGCGGTAGCGGGGGTAGAGGGGGGGAGGGGGAGGGATGGTCTGTGTAATGTGTAATGACAATCATAATTTAATCTACTGCTCCACCCCAATTTGGTGCATGTTTTAAACGGCATTGTTTAACAGCGTCACAAGGACGTGAACGATACTATCATGTTCGTTATCAGCGGTGCTCCACGCTGACACCGTCGGCAGCACAAACCACACGCAGCCCCATTTGGATGAGAAGGAAGCAGCCAGGCAAAAAAAAAACACATGGCTTCCAGTAACGAGTGATTTCGTTTCCTTGCCAGCATTTCAAACTGCTACACACGCAGCCCTCCGTCCTGGTCTAGCGAACACTGTACTGATCCTTCTGCAGTGCCATCTAGTCCGTTTACCTCGATTGCCGTTAGCGTAGACGAAGGAAAAACAAGCTCAAACCCGTTCAGGGAAGGAGAAGCGTCCTAAAGAAAAACGACATTTCACCAACAAAAAAAAAATATATTCCTTCCAGTCACTTCGCCACTGTGAAAACACTTCTCGAACGACATCGAACGTAGGTAGAGCACAATCGTTCCTGGTATAGGATTTGCACCCGTTCTACCCAGGATGCGACGGCCTTCAAATAGTTGCCGAATTTTCTCCTGCGTGTGTGTGTGTGTGTGTGTGTCTGTGGGTGTAGGGAGAGGATCCACAGTCGCCACAATAGCAGCGAAAGCAACAGAAGAAAAAACAACCAATCCCAACCGGGGAGGGGGTAGATAGCGTTAGACTCGTTCGCACTGTCTTGTTTATGCTGCACCATAAAAGCGCTTTTCCGCGCGTCCAAAATAAACGTTGAATGAACACATTTTCCCGCTAGAATTTAATTTTCTTTTATTACTTTATTGTTTTTGTAATCATTGCGCGTCGCGGGACGGTGTACGACCGGGCGCCCTACCGGCGGTAATGGCTACCGCGAGAATTGAGCAGGCGAGATGGAAAACACCGGACCGTTTTAGAGCTCTTTGCTGTACTTTTCCCTAAACGACCTGTCATTGCTATAAAAAAAACACCTTGAAGGAGTAGGACAACATGAGTAAAAGTGTGTGTGTAAGTGTGCCTGAGAGAGATGCATAAATATACATTGCCACGGGTTTCGAGCGAATGACGTGAAATTGGCACAAAATGTCCGCTTCCGTCACCGTCCTGAGTGGTTCTGAGCTTCGTGTTGTCTTTTCCCCGAAACCCGGGGAGGCCACCGTATCGAAGTCAATGGAGAGTGCCTCGATGGATGTTTTCACTGCGCTCTACACTCTTCCTCGCCTGCTCATGTTCGTGTGTGTGTGTTGCTTACCGAAGCGCCACGAAACATTCGGCCCCAGTTTGGCCCAGTGCTCGGCCAAGCAAACTCAGGCGCGGTGAAGATGAGATGAGAACGCCAATGACATCGGTTTCACTCATCCGGCTGCAATGTATCGGTGGAAACAAAAAAAAAGCGAACAAAATACAGTGCATACCAGAGGGAGGAAGCTTGTTTTCGCTTTCTGCTTCCAAACTTTTCAAACCGTTTTTGCTGTTTGCAAAAGGTTTTTTTGCGTTTTATTGAAGCATAAAAGTATTTGCCCTTTTTTTCAACTTCGGTTGCAAACTTTGTACGAGCACAACAAAGTTTAGTAGCGTTTTTGTGGCGTTTTTTTTGGTTTCCTTATGGAGGACTGCTATAAACTAGTGCTCGGACAAAATTAGCTCAGTTTCACTGCTTTGTGCCGCACAACCAACTGCTAATAAAATGCTTGGCTGGTAACGGAAACCAATTCTGTGTGTTTGAATTTATCCTTCTAGCATCGTTAAATTACAGAAAAAATTGGTGAAGTATCAAAAGAAATGACATTCTTCGCATAGCACGATGATATGATGTTGCTTAGATAGAAATTAAGACAAATTGGCATATGCTCAACACTGTTAATGCGTGCCGTGACTGCAGATTGTCTACGTTTCGAGCAAAGTATCCAACATTTGAAGGCTAACAGACGCTAAGCCTCGTGTTAAATCATTGCTTAAAACAACTAACCTTGCCAGCTAACGCTTACAACCAGCTCAACACCTGGAAACATGAATATTGTTCCGAGCCTGTAAGCTTTCGCACGCGCACCACGCACTCGCATAAATATTCATCGTAACCTCACACGCATCCGACCCACTAGACCCACCCCTTTCAATCGCATTTGCAATAACGCGCCGGTGGCCGCGCCAATTTTGGCGGCTCAATTTTAATGAAATGCTCACCCAAAGTATTACTACTTTCGCAACGTGGCAAAAATACTTCACCCCGTGGCAGGGCCGGTTCCGCATCCAAATGTTGAACGAAAATCGATCCCACTGCCCGAGTGAAACATGGCAACGCGGTACCTGCTGCTGCTGCTGCTGCTGCAGTGCCGAAACATACCCTAGAATGTTATGAACCCCTCGCACAAACACACACACATACACACCCATACGCCGCATTATGATGCGTTATTTGTGCGCTTAACGCCGGGCGTTGCTCCGGGCGGCCATGATCACAATGTACGCGTGACGCTGGCTGGAAACATTCATAATCTCACCCGTCGCGAACGCACAAAACCGCACCTTCCGCCCAACGTGGTGGGGGAGGGCTCGTTGGGAGTCGCACAAAAGGGAGGGAAACAATATAAACTAAACCATCACCTGGTGCGGTGTTAGCATGGCAACCGAGGGCGCGAGGGGCGATGTTTGATCCCGAACCCGGGGCCCGGGGCCGTTTTCATTCATGCCCGTTTTACGACACCCGCGCGTCGGTCGCGGACTCTTCGCCATGCGCCCGCGGCACTGCTGCAGCGGAACCACGCAAGGAACCGCCCTGTTGCCCGTTAAAGTGCTCGTGTGTTGTGCCTTCCTTTGCCATTTTTCCCACCTTTGCTTCCAAATTACGCTGAGACGCGCGGCTACACTAAACGGTGGATATCTCCATGCCGTCCGACCGGAACGGCAGCACCGGGAAGTTGCCGGGAAGCAAACGATAAACCTGCAGCGTACGACGCGCCCCTGTAAAACGCAAAGTGGCAGCACTGCCATCACGTGGTGCGGTTTGGCGTAGCATCATGCAGCAAGCGGCAAGGAGGCAACGACGCTGAACTGCCAAAATTCTGCCGACCACCCGCTGCAGACTCTAAATAAATAATCATAATAATAAAGCTCAAATTTACTGCCTACGCACTTGTTTTTCCTTTCCCGCGTTTGACTTTTGCTCATCCGTGCCGTGGGCTGCCTGCCGTCCGGGACGGGCCGAAGAAGAAGACAGGCCGTTACCTTTTTTTTTCACCGAATTTGTTCGCTCCCGGCCGCGCTCGGTCGGAGGCTGAGACGCCAGGGCGCGAGGGAAGATTGTTTGCTCCTTGCTGAAACGTTCATGAGCGCCTGTGTAAAAGCAACATCGTGTACCGAGAGACATCATCCACTCCGTCGTTCGCTCACCGTAGCATATTTTTATGATCATAACGAAAATTTTATTTCACTTAATGTACCAGCCCTCCCCAGAAGCTGGCTGTCATTTGCTGCCACCACCACCACCACTGCTGCTCGCGGACCATTTCGCGGACTAATAACTTCAAAGTGAATCCCCGCAGTGAGCGAACGGTGGCTGAAAGCGGCGGCGGCGGCTCCTGGGCAAACAACCGGGCGACACCTTCGTGCCAAAGATCACAAGCTTCATTGGTGCTTCCCATCTAGTGAGAGGACTGGCGGGGAGGTAGAGATGGTCGCTTTGAAGCGCTGTGACACAGAACGGAAGCGCACGAAACCGCAAACATTTGGCGCTTACCACTTACCAGGCTGGGCTAAACTTGCCTTGGGGGCGACGGATCACCTTCGCCAAGGGCACAGCGAGGGTTTCTGTTTGAAGTGTGCGCTGCCGCGCAAAGTGATGCAAATCAAATTTCTAATTTCACTCCGTTTGGGTTTTTTGCGCCCCTCTTTTTTTGTCGTTACAGGATAAAGTCGTACAGCACAACTCCAAGTCGGGCGTGATCATGAGCAGCACCGCGCTGGCACTGCAAACGGTGACGCGTCACCAGGCCGGCAACTACACCTGCATCGCCTCGAACGTGGAGGGTGACGGCGAGAGCAATACGGTGGACCTGAAAGTGATGTGTAAGTGTTCTCACGTATAAAGTACTTTCGATTGTAGTCAAAGCTGAAGTGGAAATGGTCACAAAATGGGTTAAATTTTGAAACATAAATTCGTCGCAGTCGTGATCCATTTGTTTGAGTTACGTGTTAAATGAATATCGATTTGAGTCGCGTTTTGTGTATTCGTGATCTAGGAGTAATTTTGGATAGTGATATGTTTTTGGATTCACTCTTAGCATCAATCGTCAGAAGGGCCAGTCAAATGCACGTTGTCTTAAATCTCTTTATTGTTCTCTAGCACATCCTATATTCAAGTACGTTGCAGAATTATAATGCTCCTTCCAGAATTGGATGGATTAATTGGCTAGAAGCAGTGCAAAAAAGTGTACACGCTGTGTAGGTTTCTTCGGCCTACTCCGTCTCGTGGACTGTATTAAGAAAGGGGAGCAGTACTCCCGAGCAAAAGCTTTGGAAAAGGCTGGCACCCCGATGCAAACTTCCGCCTATCTAACAACGGATTTTGGCAAAGAGGTCTTGCCACTCTTAATGAGAATCGAATTTCTCATTAAGAGCAATGCTCACAAAAAAAATTGGGGGAAGAATTAAGTTAATTATACTGGAATTCTAACTCGATTTATTTGTGATTTCTGGGGTGTTCTTATCAGGAGCCCGAGTGCTCCGTTAGCGACACATACATTTTCCTGTTTAGTTCTTGTTAAGTTGACAATATTTCAAATGGATTCTGTTTGAACTGGTTTAAATGGGATTTCAGTTTAATGGGAAAATATATGTAATGCGTGTTGCCTATGCATGGGCGTTGTTAATTGATTGCCTAACTTGCGGGTGTGTTCTGCCTATCACAAAATCCAACACGCTTCTTGTTTTGTATATGTGTGGGCAGGGATATTTCTTTACCGACAACTCTATTGGTACGTTCCTGAGAGATACTGAAGAAATCGAGGTTTAAGTTAAAAGTCTTTTTTTACGTGATTTATTAGCTCTATATCTGTTTAAGTCTAGATGCGATCCCGTAGTATAGACGTTAACATGCACGACCCAATAACATGCCAGTCATGGGTTTAAGCCTCGTATGGACCGTCCCTTCGTAGAAAGGATTGACTATTCGGCTACGTAGTACTAAAAATGTATCGAAAGCTGGTAAAGGCCATCATTCTCAATAATATTTATTAACATATTGTTAATAAATAAATAAAATAAAATGAAATCAATTGAATCGTAAATCAGCATCGTAAAGGGAAAGATTGGACACAATACACGGTTTCCTCTGATTTCTAATGAATTGTTTATCTATGGTACTTAGTTATGCTGAATAAACGTCAATATTAGCTGCGGTCTTTAGTAGTGTTGTACAAAACTAAATCTCCTCTTTGCATGAGTGATGTAAGCTAAGATGCTGGTAAACATCTCAGCGGCATAATGATTGTTCTCTGATTTAGTTAACCCACACACACACACACAATTAGCTGAAAAGTTGTGTATAGCTCTCGAATTACCTTCGAGCATTTTTGTCCTCTTGGTGACGCTAAACTTCTCACCCAACAGTGCCTCGCCTCGTACTCAGCTCACCTCACTAGGAAAGAAAGGTTTCATCTGCACTGGCGTGAATATGACGGCAACATTTCCTCCCTCTCACCCTCTCTCCCTCTTCGGTACCAAGCTGCTGCGTCACATTGTCACCTGCCAGGTCGGGTACGTCGTGCACACGCCAGCCCATAAGCTAAAGGTGACGACGAGCGCAAACTACGCAGACCGAGCAGCGTACAACACAACACACTACCGCTCGCTAACAAACTCAACCCGCAAGACGTCAACCGGAAGAAGCTGTGTACAAAGCTACCACCCAGTGTGATCCACCTGCCCTACCCCTTCCCTTCCCTTGCGCCACACACAAAACTCCATGTACGAACGATGTAAAAGTGCGCACACGCTCATTGGCTGTCACTGCAGCAAGCTGGCACGTGTGGGGGAAAGATTTTTCACGCGTTTCGCCTCTGCGTCACTGACATCGCACCCGGCTCAGGCTGTAGCAGCCGGCGGAATGAATCCTTTTCTCCAACGGTAAGCTACCAACGCCAAGGCAACGCGCTAGAGCCGCGCGCTAGGAGACGTTGCCATCCAATCAAACACGGGCGACGACGACGACGACGACGCTCGCATGATGACGATGGTAACGATGACAGCAAAACGTCATCCCCTCCCAGTCACTGATGCCAGGCGACACTCGGGGAGGGCAACCTGGGCAAACCATTATTGATGATTATAGTGGTGGCAATTTATGAAACGGATTACGCTTTATTTGTATTTTGTTTCCTACGTTTGTGTTGTTCTTCTCTCGTTCGTTGTTTTACCTTCCCCATCGGCGAAGTTAGCAAAACTTCATTTCACACTGTTGTTACGCTGGTGGCCAAAAAAAACGCGGGATGCTGTACTAGGTTATGGATTTTTATGCGTCAATCTTCTCCTGCTTGTGTAGCTTGTACCAGTGCACCCCGGTAAGCTCGAACCAAAACCCTTGGAAGACACCCTTTTTCTTAACACCTTTTTTCCTTTACACAAGACACACAGGTCGTTCGTTCCGGTATTTTATTAAACTTTTTTATTGAAAATATCTCTCTCCCTTTCGCTCTCGCTCTCTTCTCCTTCCTTGTAGTCGCATCGCATTGTACTACCTTCAAGCAGCTTGGTAGCAAAACAAAACATAAAACGATTTCACCCACGGCATTGTTTGTCTCCGCCACTCAGTACAGCACTTCTACCCTTTGCTGCCCATTTGCGCCCATAAAATGCCGTCGTTTGTTTTGCAATATTTGGTACCATAATGTTGATAATTTCATTTTCCTGCCACTATAATGTGGGGGGAGGAAAGGCATCTTTAGGTGCTAGCTAGCGGTACGATCCGGACCCGCGGCCGTGTGCTAAGTTCAATCTTGTTGGCGCCGGTTGCCCTCGGCACATCGCGAAAATGTTCAGCAGATCAATTTATGACCCACAACCGTAGCGGCCATCGTACTGCACAAGTCTTGCTTGGTGTAAATCTTGGTAAGCTTGCAATGTTGATGGGGTTTAATATGTTACCTGTTGTAATCAGTTTATGAGATCATACGCAGGGAGGGCAGTTTGGCAGGAAATTGATGTTCAGGTGCCATTGGTTTTTATTTATAGTTTTAAAAAAATAGACAAAACAACCCCAAAATGAAGGAATTTTAGAAAATGTTCTATTCTATAAATTAGTTACATTCGTCTACTTGATTTAAACGCATAAGTGGTCACACCAGTACGAATAAAGCTTCTACAACAGGGTCTAAATTGAACATCATTTCACATAAAAGCCCATCTTATTAAGGTTTACCCATTTGCTCGCATTTGCTGTGTTTTTATACCACTTTTTCCTATCTTTTTGGGACACAACGGTTTTCATCGCGAAGCCAATTTGGCTGTTTGGTCGCTATGCATGCAGCGGTCTATGTTTTACCTTATTGGAATTAGAGACGTGCTGGTCTGCCAGAGCAAGTTTCCGTGACTACAAAAGACAATAATCACAAGGATCAATGTCTAGATTACACAGGGGGAGGGGAGGATGAGGTTAAAGTTTTCATTTTCAGAGTTTCTCAGTATTTTTTTCAACGATGCCGCAGGAGTATTTCTCAAAAGTGAACTAACGGGGTTCGTCGCTTGTTGACCAATTCCCATATGTTGACCCAACTTTCCTTCCTTTAAGCGAACGAAAATTATGGATAGGACCCATTGATTACTATTCCATTGATAAAGTATTTTTACATATTTATGTATGCATTACAGTCAGCAAAATGTACTCCAATAATTTGCTTGCACGTTATTGCTTTGCAGCCACACACTCACCTCATCAAGTAATCACCACCCTCAAGTAGTTTACAAAATAACACCTCATCGTTCTCGGTGCAAACTGGTCATTCAAAATGGTCCGACATGCAACTTCAAATCACTTACTTTTGAGTCAAATTTACCTTTCTTTGTTTTTTACCATAATTTCTGCGACATCACGAACGCGCTCTTCTAGTTCGCTACCGTGTCTGTTTCGTCGGGCCAAATGCTAGCGAGACACAAGCAAAGCCGGGCCTGTTGTCGAGAGTGCAAACGAACAAGCAAATGCTCTTCATTATCCTGTTCTGTCTGTCTCACCAACACGACCACCATCACCACCACCAAACCGATCGGGTCGTAATTTCGGAAAAGCGTATTGCCAAATGACGCAAACAACTCGGGCGGTCGTGCAGCAACGAACAACAAAAAAAAGTGACTAAAAATTCACCAGAGAAAACTCATTAGTCACAAAACTTTCGCTGCACTTGCAAAATATTTACGTCACACCCGGGCCCGGGACAGAGTGCGAAACGGCGACCCGGTCGCAACGGGCTCGCTCGCCAAAATTGGGTAAAATTTCAAGTACCGTGCACTAACAAACACACACACACACACACGCATAGCACTGGTTCGACACAGACAGCAGCATTCCTTCCACGACCGCGTGCGGTTCCAAGCAATGCTATTCAGCCGGGTTGTGTGCGGTTGTGCACTCGATGAGGGTGGAGCACAACATCACCCCCGCCCACCCTCTCCATCACTCAATATAAAAAAACGACTCGAGTGGCGAGCACAGTATCACTCGGCTGCACCGAGTTGGTTAAGGAAATCGCTCGCGTCGACACAAACACTCACACACATAGACACAAACACGTACACACAAACACTTTTGCATGTAAATTATTGTGTTTATTTTAAAATTTTCCAAACGTGTTCGACTTTTCTTTTCAACCATACACACTCTCCATCGTTCCCCTTTCTCTACCTGCTGCTCCTCTCCCACACCCTCTTCACTGCCGCTACACACGAGTGGTTACAAATCCGGGGCTCGAGCAGTTCGCATGCCACCACCGTTTTGTAAACAGTGGCGTTAAGCCGTAAACTTTGTTGCCTCTTTGTGACTGTATATATGTGACTGTGTGTGTGGGTGTGTTTGTGTAACCTACCTCTAGGAACGCAGCGGCACCAAACTTACTTACCACCAGCATTCCGGGGCTGGTTTTGGCGCACGTTGCGAGGCTGCCGAATTTGAATTTTGGTCAAACGTTTTGCCTCAAACCCCGGTACGGCTGCGGTCGAGGTAATTTTATGCATTCTGCGCTACGGGCAAGAATGCCCCAGGGGGTGGCGCAGTTTCATCATTGTAATAACAGCCCCGGAAGGCGGAAGGTTACCTTTCGTAAGAAAGGGGTTTAAACTTGTTCTTGTTTAAATTCAGCCAAAGCTAACTGCACAAACTTCATTATGAAGAACAGGGCTGAACAGGTTACTCAGCTCACTCATCATCAATTCGGTGGATCTCATTTACAAATCATATTCAATATAATTTACTCCTTTGAAGTACTTTCACGCGTAATGCTTTCTAATTTATCAAATAATAAAGCCAAAAAAGAAAACAACATTCTACCCCATCTTTCCATATCGAGACAACACGGGCAACATCAAACATATTCAAGCAACCGGCATCGAAAGGCAACCGACGCGCCGCATTCCGGTTCACATTCCGTTACCGGTGTAAATGAAGTTACGATCAACTTTATGCCCTTTGAAGCATTCGCACCTGGGGCACCCTTATCCCCTTATTCTCCTAAAATTTCCCATCGGCCCATTACGAACCCAACATCAATAAAAACTCATTTTCCACCGGACTGAATCGTACGTTTTTTTGGGGCGGCCGGCAGAAGTAAGAATGTGTGCAGTAAGTGTGTGGGTGTGTCTGCTTGGAAAATATTAGCATATTTTAAGGAAACTTTCTTATCGTTGCCCCCTCCATCTGCCACAAAATCTGGCCCGAAACATGTGCGGCGGTGCTCTGCTCGAAGCGAAACACATTCATCGATGAAACGCATGAAATGTTGTGCAAGACAAATACGATTTTACAGTTTGCTCCCATACACACTGGCACACACACACACACACACAGAGCCACAGACACATTTCTAGCAGAACCAAACTCGAAAGGGAGCAACTTTACCCCCACGCTCAGAGTGAGATGTGAGAAGCAGCCGAAGCAGCGAAGACACGGGCTGGAGAAAGTTTTCCCTTTCAAATCCGCCCTTCTGTTTGTCGTTCTAAAAGGTGCGGGGGGCGAGAAGGTGCGCTCTTCCAGTAGGGGGACGGGGTTCATCCAAGTTGTTTCAAAGCATACGTACCGCCGAAGTGTTCCAAACGCACCAGCTAGCGGTAAGCCAAAGGAAAGGACGCTCCAGAACGTGGCAGCGCTACTTCAAACGAAATTTTATTTACAATTCAATTGACTTCTCCCCTCCCCGACCAACCATTGCCGGCACGGGACGGTGCAGGAGTTCGGAAACTTATTTTCCATCTAATATGTTAATATTTCATCCGCTCGATCGAAGCGAACGCCTCAGCCAGCCATAGATTTGGCGAGTACAAAGCTAGAATGTATATGTGTGCCGGTGGCCTGCTGGCCTGTGCGTACCGCACACACACACATTTCCGCAACTGCAAACGGGATTTGCTGCCGAGCGGGTCCGTGTTGCAGACGCTCGTGGTGGTAGGCAAATTTGACTGGCAAAACTTTTCCATCCACTGCAGTACGTAATACGTGCCCGCTGTGCCTTTCTGTAACGGAACGGGCGGGACGGCAGGAGGCGACAGAACGAACGAGAAAAAGTTACTTACTGACTTGCCTTTACCATCGCAACGATCACGGTGCGCTTGGACGAAGATTCAGCCAACCAAGGCCCCCTCTCCCCCGGGCCTAAACCACCCAATCAGATAACAGCGAAGCGGAGGAGTTTGTGCATTCATCAAATGAAATTTATGTACAATGTGCATAACATCCTTCCTCCCAGCAGCGGGTAGAGGGAACTTGATGCACTTACTTAGCAGCGGGTAGAGGGAATTTGATGGAGCGAGGGAGGGGACGGGTTTACTCCAGCAGCAACAGCCCTGCGCCACCCTGTGCTGGACTAAAGGCACAACTCGTTTAAATAAAACATTTCAACTTGCTGTTATAGTTTATTGCGGCGAGCAGAATTGAACGTCAATCCCCGGCTGTCGACCCGGGGGGGGGGGGGACATGCAACAAGCAAAAGCGGCCAATGAAATGCTTTGCTAACAACGCCCATCCATCGAACTGTGGACTGTGAATAAAGCTGACCGATGTTTTACGGCCTGTCATTGATGTGTTTTGCACGAAATGTCAAGCCAGTGCAGTCACCCGTCGGCGTATTAGGGCGAGTTTCGTATAACCCATTGGGTGGAAACGCTTCAACACGAGCTGCAGCTAATAGTGGTGGGAGCTCGGAATCGAAACTACCCGATTCCGGTTCCAGAACTGGCTCCGAAATTGGCTCCGGAATCGGGTGCGGCTCTGGAATCTTCATAAGAACTAATCGGTTTGAAGTACATTTGGATCCTTTGCAGCTTATTAAATAGCGGTCGAAGCATCCAGTACGTTCGGGCCAAACCAGTGGAATCATTTTGAGGATTCATCGTTTCATTGCAGCATGCATTGAACGTTTAATTCCTTCAATTTTTAACCCGACTGCGACTTGCCCCAAATGCACTTTAAAACGATCCATTCTCATGGAGATTTCAGATCCGATTCCAATTCCATCACTGATTCCGATTCCGGTGCCGATTCCATTTTCGAAGCAATCTTTTTTATGTAAAACAGTTCACTGGAAGTTTTTATTTCATTTCATTTGAGATGAAATAATTGAACAATTTGAACTGCATTTCAATATTATTTATTGTAGAGTGAGTGAGTGCCCAATGTAGTTAATTGGATAAAATAAAAAAATAATATTTTTGTTTCTAAACCAATTCTCTGCAAACCATGCAACGATCGACAATTTACCAAATTTCCGCAATCGTCACACAAAAGTTGAAGCTCAAAACCAAGGTTACCACACAAAAGTAGGCAATGGGTCGCTTAGTCGAACTGTCCTACCACACACACACACACACACACACACACACACACACACACACACACACACACACACACAGACACACACACACACACTGCACTGCACAGCAGCTGCATTAACCCAAAAGGGATGGACGGAATGTTACCAGTACGGTACGAATAAACTAAGCGCACGAGGGCGCTCGTCAACGAACGCTAACGAACCATCACACACAACCATCACCTACATCATCACCATTGCCCGTCATCATCGTCATCGTGGGCTAGGGACGATGAGAAAGCTCAAACGAACCTACCGTACCAACACACCACATCGTGCCATCGGTTGCAAGCCAAACACACACACACACACACAGCATCAGCAGCTGCTTAGAGCGAATTTGTACCGAGACGAATGGCAAACGGCACCACATGTCGCCCGTTATGCACAAGGGCCAAGCCAAGCAGCAGCGAAGCTACAACAAAAAAAAAAATCACCATAGCCACATACACATACGAAAAGCGCCGGATCCGAGGCATCGGGAGAGCGAGCGAGATATTTTATTGCAAATATATTTATGTTATTTGATTTTGATATGAATATGTTAGCACTTTATGCAGATGTAATAAAACATTCGCCTGTCGCTCTCGTTCTGCTTCCCCGATGGAAAGCCGATGGAGGCGCCCGGTACGTTTCACGGCGCAGCGCGTTCCACACGTTCGTTGGCACCATCGCCATCGCACAGCATCATCCACAGCACTGCAGCTTCCATCCGTCGATGTGTGTGTGTGTGAACAAGAGGCAAATAAATTTTCCACAATCACACCTTCCTCCCTCTCCGCAGTGCTGCAGGTGTGGAGGGTACCACCGTGCCCATCTAACTGTGCGGGGCACAGCATATTTATGGGGAACACATGCTTGAAAAGTAAAAGCATCACAACCGTCCGTAAAGCTCGCATTACGTACCACATCTACACACCCCTGCGTTGGCCAAAGAGGTCACAGTGGCAGCATTTGCTGGACAGATGACATTTGGTTGAGGTTCTCGCGCAACACCAAACATCATCACACCCGGCCGCTCGCCCGCTAAACTGACCGAAATGGGGTTTGTTCCCCACACGATAAGGCCGGCAGGATGCTCAGCGGAAATCGAAATTTAGTCACACAACCCCCCCCCCCCCCCCTCGTTGGACGGGCTCCGGTGAGGAAAAGGTGAAACGGTTACATGTGCGAACCGTTTCAACAGCACGATCAACAACAGCTTTTTGCATGAAATGTTAAACAAAACGCGGGCACACAGGGCATGATGGACAGTGTTTCGATATCGTAACACTGCCACCGCTAAGCTAGTGCAACATTTTCGGCACGGTGATTTACTTTCACACATACACACAACAGTCCGTCCGTCCAAGACCAAGTCCATCTCTGGTTCGTAGCGCTACAAATCAAACGGGTTCGTTTACGCTTCGCTTTACAGTTTCGGCAGTTGCTGTAGGGTGAGAAACCGGGTCCGATCCCTTAGTGAAAAGTTTTCTAAATAAGCACACACACACACACACACACACACACACACACACACACTTAATTTCGATGGACAGTGGCGTGGGCAGCGAACGATTGTCCCTAGGGTGGTCGTGCGATGGAATTGGAAGCGAATTTCCATCCACTGGCAAAATAAACTTTCCACCGGACACACTGCTCATAAAACATTCAAACGCAAACGGTTCGTTCGCTGTGTGCCTACGGGAGCGCATTTAGAGTGTGGTGATTAATATTAAATGTGCAGCAAACAATATTTAAAGGTGATCTATGAGAGGGGGCATGCGGCTAGAACTTTTACCCTATTACTATGATAAGCTTTGGTAAGCTCATGGGGGGGGGGGGGGGGGAGGTTTTAAATTGAGATTTAAAAAGGGGATATTTTAGTGTGGAAATTCAATTAGTTGCTAGCGGTTTAAAGGTCATCCAGCTACACGCTTTATCCACTGTGTTGATGTGTGCCACATTTGTCGTTTTGTCTAATTATCGTAACACAATTATTTATACTGCTCTGAGCACAAAGTATCGTTGTGTGAAGTCGACAAACATCTATCTAGCTGCAAAACGCATCAACAACAATTCACCGCAACAACCACAACGTAAACAGCGAACCCCCGCAGTTCGTGGGAAAGTATACAACTTCATCGAACAAAACGGTTCCATCTATCAACAACGTACACACAGCAAAACGCACCCCATGACGTGACAATGTGCCGCCACCACGCTGATAATGATGGTGTGTGTGAGAGCGAGAGAGAGAGAGAGAGATAGAGAGGGCGAGCGCGCCTACAAAAACATCGGTGATAATTGAAAATAAAACCGTAAACATGCTTTCCTCGCAAGCGAATACAACACTTTCCACACAAACAAACGGCAACAAACAAGCGGAAACAAGAGGGGGGGGTGGAGAACAAAAAAACGCATCCAAAACACAGCCCCATAATTATGTTCCCCACTTTACCGGAAAATCAATCAAAGCACAACCGAAGGCACGACACCGGTTGCGGAAGGGGACAAAATGGGCAAGGACATCAACAAAATAACACAACCATTGACTGAAAAAAAGGAAGAGAAAACAAAAAGGCAGAACTCAAAAACCCGCACCAGGAAAACAAACTCGCACGCCAGCAGAAAAGGGGGAGGAAAGAAAGAAACACTGTTATCCCACTGCAATCGACCGGCCGAACCTCCATTTGCATGGCAAAAGCTAATAAAAATGATTTAATGGGTCTAATTTTGTGGGAAAGCTTTTACTTCCACGCTTCACCGCCTCCCACAGGGGGGCCGCAAATAAAGCTGCCCAGTACACCGGGCACCATCCCAGATAGACCTTCGGTTTTGATGGATTTCCCAACGAACGAAACGTTATCGGACCTGAAGCGGAGTGCTACGAAACGGGACCTGCACAGGGTTAGGTGTGAAAAATAAAGGGAACGTGCCGACTGGGTGGTGCTGGCCACCCTTTTTTGTCGCTTTTATTCAAGGGAAATGAAATGAAATGAGAAAAGGATTTCAACGCTCTACCGGCGTGCTGCATCATTATCCGGGTTTGGCGGATTCGGTGATGCATTTAGCACCTATGTACGATGTTAGGAAAAAGTGTGCTGTTTTCCCCTCTTTATCACCCTCATTTCAACTCGCAAGATCTCTTACCCCATCGAGGGTGAATTACGACATCGTAATAAAAGCATTTCGAGGATCCGCAAACCTTTCGCTGCGAACGAACGGACAAACACAACAAAACTCACCGCTAGTAGCTCGCGTCAGGTCAAATAAAAACAAACACCCTGTTACAACTGTCCAACTCCCAGCGGAACCACCCATCTCTCTTACTCTTCCTCTCCGTCTCTCTCTCTTTCTCGCTCCCTAATGGATCGATCGGGCTAAACTGCTCGACGTGGGTGCTGCTGTTGGGACATAATTTGTGGGCTGTTTTATGCGTGTCAGCCGGTCCCGGGGTGGCTGTCGCTGTGCATCTCGCACCTCGCTGTGTGGTAACGATAAACGACCCCCAAGGCGTGTGTGTGTGTGTGTGCGGTACAGCATTCGCAGGAGTGTCCCCGCAGGACATTTAGGAGATTGATTAGCCTGCCCTTTCCTCCAGCGCCCGCGCGTTTCTGTCCTTTACGATGGTTCTGGTGTTTTTGTTGAGGTTGGTCCGTGACTTTATGCACAGGCACACATACACACGTAGTACACACACGTACAACCACACGATACGCTACACGTAGGCTTCCCGTATGGCAGACGTCCCGGTGCGTCCAACGGCCCAGCGTGTGATTTTTATCACTTTTGTACTAGCCCGGACAGAGGACTCAACGGTGTACGCCACGTGTGACGACGGATACCTAAAGAGAGGGAGAGAGAGGAAGAGAGAGGAAGTGAGAGGAAGTGAGAGAGAGAGAGAGTTTCACAGAGGCACCGCCGATAACAAGGCCATAAATTTCTTAATTTTCATTTATCAAAATAAATTCTAGCCTCGGCAGGTGGTGGTGGTTGGTGATGCCAAATGAATTCACCGTAATGAAGGATTCCAGCTAACTTAGACGGTAGATGGACTTGTTGTTTAAATTATGGTCTCTTTGGAAATACATTAGAACTCTCTGTCGCTCTGTTGTGCAAGAGAACCGATGGTTTTTTTTTAATACGGCACGGGGTTAGATTAAAAAATAAATGTTATGCCTTATACGTCACGATGGGATTGTTTTTATTAGTTTGTTGTTATTAATATTATTATAATTATTCTTATCATTATTATATCCCGATTTTTGACAATTCTCAGCAATATGCTGGGACATTTTCACCTACCCCAGGCTATTCAAATGCCATGATTATTATATTCCCGATATTATTTTTACTAGAATTATTATTACTATAATAATAATAATTATTATTATTATTATTACTATTATTTTTATTATTATTATTATTATTATTATTATTATTATTATTATTATTAGTATTTTTATTATTATTATTATTATTATTATTATTATTATTATTATTATTATTATTATTATTATTATTATTATTATTATTATTATTATTATTATTATTATTATTACTATTATTATTATTATAAATGTTATTTTTATTAACCTTTTTCTTATTATTACATCTTTTTAATGCAGTCGGTTTTGTTTTGGCTATGAAAATGTAACGCTCGTCGCATTGCCGCATTTTGAGAGCATTATTCCTGCCAAATCTCTCAAATGCACCTTACGCTCTATATTGCCGTTTATCTGTTCTCTTTCCACGTTGTTTTTAGCGCAATGATGTTGTTGTTGAAATGATCCATGTAACTATGTTTAGGAAACTATGGATCCAAACCATTAACGTCAAATGTCTTTGAAAGAGAAGAGGTCGATATCAAACCTGTTGCTAGGTTGCCATTTTCTGTTTGCTTTTGGACAGTTTCATGAAAAACTGTTTACAAACAAACAGGAAATAGCTGAATCGGAAAAGCAGATGATCTTCTTCTTCTTCTTATATATATAAAAATCTCGTGTCACGGTGTTTGTTGCGAGCAACCTCCGAAACGGCTGGATCATTTTCAACGAAACTTTGCACACACCTTATGGTGGTATGAGAATAGGTTTTAAGACTTAAAAATTGTTCAGATGTTACACTAAACTTAATTTAATAATCAAGTTTGTCGGGCCAGCTAGTTTTACTATAAGAAAGATTCTAATGCTTGCATTTTTTGCGGCCAATTACTCATGAAGACAAAAGGCGAAGTTATTAGAGTCCACAATGTATTCAAAAACATTGATAAACGTTTTCATTGATTGCCATTCCATAACCACGAATTACTACCGTTTGAAAGGTTCTGCGGGAGGAATCAAAAGCTTAGCAGGTATTAAACAGCACAGTATATGTTACAGCTGGATATAAGAAACTCTTATTAACTCTCAGTTTGACACTACAATGAAACATCGAATCGGCACACACAGGTACAATATGCAAACCGTCCTTTGCGTATGAATAAATTTCCTTGAAATGGATTTTTTCAACATCGATGTCGATGCACAGACAGTTTGCATTAAAAGTTTGGGGAAGTAAATGGGATTTGTCCAATAAAGAGACTTTAACTGTAAGACTTTTTAAACGCAATCGGTATGACAGTTGCCATTTGCCTTTGGTGACTCATGTTTACTGCAAAAGAGAAATTACTAATCCTGAATTCCAATTTCGAACACCCGACTATTCGACCATTTTCCAATCAAAAGCGGCAACTCTTGCCCAAAATCTAGCATCAAAGCTCAACCGACAGGTACTTACACCACTGATTTCCACCAGCTTTCGGCTAGGCCTGCGTACAAATCAATCATCACAACGGGCGCCCCTGTCATTGCACGACATTGCATTTGTAATTCCACGACCGCTAGTCCGAACCGTAGTGGTTGCCCCAAAACGAGCATGCAAATATTGTCCCATCCATCTGCCGAATGGGTTTCCAATACATCAAAACCGTACCCGGTTACGCCCGTGCGTACCGCAGGGTTTTGCAAAATGAAACACACTTTTTTTAAGCCACTGTGACTGTGTGTTTTTGGTGATGTTTCTCGTGCAAAAGAGAAAGTATTGTGTAGGCACGCTCCGTGTCGCCTACCTGTGATCCGTGATGTCGCAAACCTTGAACGGATTGATGTGTGGACTGGCGGGTTTTTTGTTTCTCGTTTTCCTTTTTCCTGTCCTGACATTCCACTCCGGTGCGATCTGTGACTTACATTGGCTGATATTAAAATTTATGCCCTATGCGATGCCCTACGCCGAACGCTCAGCCCACGCGATCACAATTAAGAATCCGGCGCAGCCCGTAAAGCACAGCGCGGGGACGGCCCGTCGTCGTCGTCTCGCGACCGCAATTCGATACTTTAACCCGCCTTTCCCCGGTCACCACGCGCACGTGTTGCCTCGTCGAACGGAAGGGCCGGGAGGATGTTGCGCAAGCAACATATCACGGAAGTACGGAACAGGTTACCCTACAAAGGTGGAGCCGGAGAAACATCCCCCGCGCGCGTTCGGAAAAGTAATAAAGAACAATTGCGTCACATTCGGTTGATTTATAGATTCGATCCGTCCGCCCGATGGCTTCGCTACGGCAAGGGCCGGGATTGCTGCACAGCCCGGTTTCTTAACCGGTAGGTAAAGGATTGCAAAAGACGCGCCCCACTGGGCTGTGTAGCGCTGAGGGGTACTGCGACGATACTGCTAACAGGGCATGACCATAAAGCATAGTTTTGGAACGCCGAGGCCACCGGGTGGATGAGCGGTTTCGGCTCGTAATTCTTTTGCACCGCATACACACACACACACGGAGATAGAGAGTGGGTAAGACGAGGAAGGAGTAGACAGAGCAGAGGAGGATTGGTGATTGGAAACTGTCCTGTATGGGATTGTGCTTGCGCATTGCGCATTCCAATAAACCGTCAAAGCAAGCAAAGCGTCGGCTCGGTGGCCTGCTTTGATGAATGGGTTGTACGGCTCTGTTTAAAAGCTTTATTTCACTGATTTTCCTGCTCTTCCAGCACCTTTTGACTGTTCGCTTCAGTCAATGATGTATTGGAAATTGTGCTACCGAAAGAGAAAGAGAGCTGAAGAGAAAGAGAGAGAGCCTGGACAATTTATGAAACAAAATGTACTTATATTTTATCCGTGTTGTGGATTGTAACGACCATCCCCTCATACCGTGTGGTACAAACAAATGTAGCTGAGCTTCATGTTTGCTCCCACAACAATCTTATCATAACAGTACTCTTCGACAGAGGGGGGGGGGGTATAATTCTCGCGAAACGATTGTACAAGTTGTAGAAAATAAAACCCATTTATTATCTTTATCGATACAGCCGGAGTGAGTTAGAAATGGAACATACGCTTTTGATTTATTTTCTCCCCGTTTACATGCGCTTTTCCGATTGTACTTCCTTTATTAATGAACCCTTCTGCAGTTCCCTCTCTTCTGCCCGCATGGTGTATCTCTATTTAGAAGGATTAAAAGCGCCCATAAAACAAAACTGAAAACCCGCACCTTCTGCCCTTTGCTCAACAAAGGCAACTAAAACGGGCTTTCACACAATTCAAAAGTACACTTATGGTATATTGCTCCCCGCTAGTTCCCGTTGCGCTCCCTTCTTTGCGGAATTCATTCATTCGCGGATCACTACGTACGTGCAACCATCGGATCGGTAGATAGGCCGACAGCTAAAAAAGAAATGGATGAATTGGTCGTCAGTTCTTGTTGCTTTGTTACTGCGTTCCCTTCTGCACGCGGTTGGGCGAGTCCGCGTCGTATCGGCGTAGCTGTAATTTATTTACAATGCACCACCATCATATGCCCGGGCACACGTGCCGCCGGGGGGGATTTAGAATGCTCGAGCTTTTGTTGCAGTAATGTGTTGGATTGTGTTTTGCAAGAGTGCGTAATGGAAACAAAAAGTATTATATTGCACCACAGCCGCTGATTGAAATTGTGATCGAAGGATTGATTGCTTTTTTTTATTTTATCCGTCAACTAAATCAAACACAATTTTACATGTAAATGGATTCCACTTAGAGCAAAAAACGTCATGAATAAGTAAAAAAAGCTTCCACTTTTAAAGACATAAACTTTCCATCTATATTTGAGGTAAATGAGCGCATGATTTGGTTTTTAATTGAAGATTTTTGACGCTGTAACTTTAATTTCACATTGCAAATATAGAAGACGACCCATCTTTCATGGCTTGATGCTCAATATAGTAAACGAGCAGTCAATAGTTTAAAGCAAAATTAAGTGATAGATTTACATCGATTATATTTAAATTGATTAAATTGAGATTTTTAAAAGTGATTTCAACTGTCCAGGTTAATTTGATTAGATTAATTTGGTATGTAGTTTAAAGGAATTTCATCAGCTCCTCGCGTCATCCTCGCCAACAATGCAGCATCATGCACTGTGAAATATATTCACGAAATGGGGCTGGCTGTGTTATTTGGAGGAAATGTGAATAAGAATGTGTACACCTTTATCGCTGCTTGGTTTGCAACTATATATTCGTTTGTCCCTTTTCTATACAATAATTCATGCAGTTTGTAATTCATGATTCGTTTTCGAGCAGTTCTTCACGCCAAGCAGTTTATACCCTAATCTTAGTTTCCTGATGTTTAGTTCATGCAAATTCAAATTGATCTTCGCAAATAATTAACCTAATTCTAACATGCACTAATCATCGCCCTTCCCTGCCGTTGCAATCATTACAGACAAGCCCATCTGCCGGCCGGATCAGAAGAAAATCTACGGCGTCGCCCGGAACGAGGCGGCCGAGATCCTGTGCCAGGTCGATGCCTATCCACCGCCGGAATCGTTCAAGTGGTCCTTCAACAACACCGCCGAAACGATCGATATGCCGCAGAGCGGATACCGCGTGCACGCCGAGCAGGCCTCGTCACTGACCTACACCCCAGTAAAGGTAAACGCTTCAAACAGGCCCTTGAAGGGACCAGCACACATACACGCGCGCACACACGGTCACCTGCAACCACACACTTGCCACACATTCCACTGTCTAGAGTTTCATTTCCTACGCGAACCCTCCATGCCACTCCAACGCCAAATCGGCATGAGCGAATGTGTTTGTGTATGTCCTAACGACGGTCGGAAAAACTCCCCCCAAAAATCACACACCCACACACACACATGGGCAAGCTCTCGCTGACAGATGTGGTTTTTTAAGGGTGCGCAGCTGCTAGAAGGCACATACTCTAGTGCACAAAACCACACAAACACACCGACACAGGACAAGGTTTGGGAAGGTAGGGGCTCTGGGGTGGGAAATTGTTGATGTGCATAAATAATCAACCGAAGCCGAACTGAGCGGGACGAGCGGGTACAGCGGGCTAGCCGTTGTCGCTTTCCATCTGGCTAACGCCACTAACGGACGAGGCTCGATGCTTGGTAACACTACCGCAATGGGAGGATTTGGGAGGTTTACCTTTGCAGGCTCATCTGCCGCTCGGGTCTGCTTGATCGCCTCCTCCCACTTGGTTCGCCTATGCTTGCAGTTGTCACCGGGCGAAGCAGCCCCAGCTCCGGCACCAGAACCACATGTGCAAACGGTTGTCCACATTTAATTAAATATTTAAATCACCTGACCTATAAAAAAGCCCCCCCTCCCCCTCCGATCGCACAGCAAGGTGCGACAAAAGGGCCACCTTTTCCGAAACGAGCACACCACCAAAGCGTCCAACGTCACATTAAAACATTTCCTTCGGAGTGAAAATTTGACCGAGTTTTTGGGGTTGTGTTTTCTGGTCAATATTACAGTGCCGGGGCAAGCGTGGGCACGAAGGAAGGGGCCAGTGCAAATCCCCTTCTCTTCAACCGAAGCCAGGTGAGCTGAATGGGAGCAAGATTCGGTCCGGCCCTGGGTCGGGATTTTATGCCACCACGGAAGCAAAGCAAATAAAAACAAAACCCTAAGCGAACGTGTGAGCGGCAACCAGCAGAGGAAAGTAACCGAAGAAGAAAAACTAGTGTGATAGTCGTAACGTGCCTGTTTGCATGCCTCCCTTGCCCCACACACAACCAGTGCCCGCTAAGCACTGTCGTTCGTTTATTTGTTTGCAATCGCTCCACACACACACACCGTTTTCGCACCAAGCCTCCGAAGGGCTGAACCAAACCAAACACCCGACGCTGAATCGCGTGAGCACCATGCCCTGCCCTTTTGCACACGGCGCGGGAAACCATGGTGGAAACGTGGCGGAAAATATACTTTATTTTTCATCACTTTTAAAAGCATTTTACCATTAAAGGCAAATTTGTTGCATGTTGCCATGGCGAAGCGTCCGAAGTTGTTTTCCATCCGTGTGCCAGGGAAATGTGTGTTCGTGTTTGTATGTGTGTTTTTCGCTTTCTCTCTTTATCGCTCCGTTGCTGGAGTTAAAAGAGAAGCGTAGAGTGCCCGAACGCTTTCGATCGGCGAAAGTGCTGCCCGATGGGCGCAGAAAACCCCTTTTCACTTGGCCACATTGGCAGGCAGGCTATAATTTTTCATAAACACTGGGCCATTATTAACATACTATTAGCATAATCCATACGATCCGACCGAACGTGTACGGCCAAAAAAAAGGGTGCACGTGCGAGAGGCGCCGCCAAGCGGCACGCCAAGCTCGCCCAGGGGTCGTCGTTCATTCATGGAAAATGAAAACGGTCCTCAGCGGGCAGCCAGAAACGCGATTCGCGACCGGATGCACACCAATGCACTTTTCGCTGGGGCAGTTGGGCCCCGTTTCTGTGGTCTGATGCTTGGCAGCTATTCTACCCCTCACTCTACCCTCGCTCTTACCGTAAACGGAACCAAATGGGAAATGATGAAAGTGTATCATTACGCTCACTTACCCGAAAGACGGTACGAGGGCAAGCCGGTGACGGTGATGGCATGACGTATTGATGGCCCAATTTCAGCACTTTGCCGCCGCACGCCGTAATCCGTACCCAGGAGCTGCTAGGAGCAGCGGCAGCTGCAATGAGCAAGAACATTACGTGAAATATGGAAAAGGATTAAATTATTACCATTCGCGGGCCCCCGCGAATGGTACGAAATGTTAACCTTCACGCAGATTGCATACATTGCGGGCGCAGCACGGGTCGTTGCAGCCTTTTTTTTTGTGCACCGGGCAACGTTGGCTATTTTGTGTTCCAATTTCGAGCGTAATAACTTTTGGAAAAAGCCGTGAGGCTAAAGTGTGTTAAAATAACACTGCACCAACACCACTGCCCTCATCATCATCATCATCATCGACATCATGCTCATCATCGTTGGCGTTGCGATCGTTGCCTGCGGGGAGTCTGGACCAGCGGGCATGTAATTTAAAACGAATTAAGTGTGGTTCGGTGCTTATGGACGAGCTAAAACATTGTGTAAAAAAACGGTTGCTAAGCTGCACGTACGAGTCACTGGCTACAGTTTGCAATGCAAACATAGTTGAAACGTAATGCAACACAACCATAGTTAATTTAATTAAACCAGGGGTCTTCAAACTAGAGGTCTCCGCGGGCTCCATGCGCTCCTCCATAGCCGTTAGTGTGGCCCGCGATGACTTGTTAAATTTTAAAACAATTAGAATATTATTTTGATTATTTTAATTAAAAAAATGTATTGTTTGCTTTTTAAAGACAAAACTCAAGCTTCGAAGAGGTATGATTCCTCCTGATTTTTTTAAAGCGAAATATTACCGTTCCATTAGCTAAAAGAAACGTCCAAATGGTCCTCTACAAAGTTATTTGCGATGCCATGCAGCCCGTGAACTGAAAAAATTGAAGACCCCTTAGTTAAACAATCAAATGTTATTGCTTTGTACGATTGATTCTTTCACACTCAACTGTGTGCACAAGGATCCTTGTAGGGGAGGGAAGGTAAAGACGGACACATTCAAAAAATGGAAAAAATCTTTTAAACAAATATAAATACAGCCACCATGTCGAATTTAAGCTTTGGAAATAACTCACGTAAGCAACTCCAGCCAGTTAGGTGGAGTTGTTGAAAGATGCTTCAGGCCATTATTTAAACAAAAAAACTCACTTATCTATTCCCGAAAGATGTTGTATCAGTTCCACTTCTTTAATTTGATTGAACGCAGAAATGGTCCAATACATTTGGCAAGACGTTTACGTTTTGTGAGGTGCATCATCAGCATGACGTTCGAGTAACAGAGTAATGCTTTCTCCAGTAGCAGGTTTATCCATCTGGCGTCCTGTTACTCTTATGTACTCTTAAGGTTATTTGATTCCATTTGCAAATAAACAATTTATAGCCCAAAAATCTCAAATCATCTCAAAATTGTCGATATTCATCCTGCGCCATGACAGAGTGTCCGTCCATTTTAAAGCTTTAGATCCGTTGTAGTCAAACAAGATCCACACGCGATGATTTGTTTTGCTCCCAAATTTGATCATTTTGACAGAAATCATCCTAAAAATGGTTCTCCAAAGTCTTGTCATAACTTCGGATTTCATGCTACATTGCTGAAATTTTTTAATTTTTACTTTGTTCCAGTATTTAAGACAACTGTTCATCTTTCAGAGAAAAATGTTGTTGTGGTGTAGTGGCCTGGAGTGTTTTCGAGTTATTATATTTTCACTAGCTTGGAAGCTTGAACTTCAAAAGGATGCTTTGGAACTTGCTTTAATCTCATACGATGCTTTACAGCTCATTATGAGTTGACACAGCGTTTGTACTGCGCTTCTTGTCAAAGCTTTTAACACACACTTATCATCCAGGTCCAGGTTCAAACAGACCCCGTCAACTACTGAAGCCACCAAAGGTAGCATTCATTCCTGCTCACTCGAATCTCCACACCAGCCTCCAGCGTGCCGTTCCGTCCGCAGGGAACCGTCGTGATGTGATCAGCAGCAAGACCGACCGCAAAACACGCAAATAGAACGACTTTTGACGGATGGAGCAAACAAGGTCACAGTGCGACGTTACTTCGTCATTTTCTTCCAGTGCCAGTGGCGTTATCGATATTAATTGCTCTTTAGAAAATTTCTCCCGAAACCGGCTGCGGCCACCACAGCACATCGGGCACGCAACAAGCTCGTAAGCGGATTGTAAGCCAACCCTGCGCCCGCGCGCACAGAGTGGCGCCCACTCAAGCACCTTTGCTCGATCAATCATAATTTGGCCACCATTATGGCTGGCTTTGGCCTCTCTCTCTCTCTCTCTCTCCTGCACCCAGTGACGTGTTGGCGCCCAGGTGTGCCGTCAGTTTCGTGCTGTGATTGAAGAGCGGTTGCTGGATGGATCGCGTTCTGTTGCGGTTCATCGCTCTGCCATCTGCCCACTGCAGTGTTACTTCTCCCTGTTGGGTCAAAGGTCGAATCGTTTTGTGGTTCTATCATTTGTCTCCGGTAAGCCCTCAAGAAGGGTTTACACCATCCGGAGCTACACGGGACGACAGAAACTGCTTGACGTTCTGAGTAACGTTGGCAAATTGCAAAAAAAAAATTCTAAACCCTTCCATTAGGATCCTTCGAACGGAAAGCAATCGCAGGTTGCTGAAAATAATGCTGCTGTTTGCCTGTCCGATTAAACACGGTACGCCACCCGGCCCACTCTGCCCGTCTCTTGTTCGCGGCGGTACATCACCCCGTGTCCTGTCAGCGCAGTGTCGGGTGTATCGCGTTCCTGCCGTTCGCCATCACGGCGCAGTTTGACCGTTTAGCAAAACAAATCGCTCACCGCTCATTTCACTGTCAGACGGGTGACCCCGAGCAACCTGCAAACGCCCCGGCTCCCATCAGCTCTGACATGCCGGCAGTCAAATGTGAGTTTATAATTTCTCACCACCAACGTTTGATTAATTATTGTGTTTGCAAACAAAACACCCGCACACGGCCAGCAGCGATCAGTTCGTGCCAACAGTTCCCAGTTCGGCACGTGAAGAATTTATTAATCAACGGCAACACGTTCGACGGCGGCGGGAAAATAAAGATAATTTGCCCGCTTCAGCTGGGTGCTGTAATTGAAAAATAATTTCCACTTTTGCCAACCTGCCTTTGGAGCGGTGTCTTAACGGTTCCTTCTTATTTTTTTTTGCCTCTGTATTTTACCCATTATTGTGCTCTTTAGGGGGGGCTTTTTTGTTTTCCATGTTATTCCGTACCGCGCAACACATAATACATTGACCCGGTCGAAGCGTTCCGGCAATCCGAGTGCCGTTTGCGAGATTGGTTTGCGTTTGTTTGATTTACGCCACGGCCCCGGCGCGCGCCCCTGTAACACCTTCACAAACCCCTTCTGTATGTACACACACAAACGCGCGCGCGCGCCGATAAGTGGCCCGGTCAGACCCGTCGGTCGGTTTCGTGTTGGGTTGGGTCGGAGCATGCAAAAAAAAAAAAAAACTGTGTGCTGAATTCAATTATCGTGCTCATAAATCACGTGTACAACACTTTGGCACTGTTCAGTCGATTGCTCCTTTTTTTTTGTCCTCTCACCCTTTTGATGAATCGCAGGGGGAAAGGGGGGTTGCGGAAGGATTGGAAAATTAAAATGAGATCAAGCTTGGCGCAGGGTCTATACTTTTGGGGCTGCAAGAAGCGCGGGAACGAAAGAGAGGGGAAGGGGGGGGGGAGCAAAAGAGCAATGCGGAGGGCTGCGGTGGCATTTGCAGCGATTAATAGTCCGTTCGATTCGATGGTTTACGTTGCCTCACAACCACTTAATGCAATTAAGCTCGTTATTTATTATCATGCTGATCGAAACGGCATCCATCCATCCGGGTGTGGGTTCGACGTAGAGTTTTTGTGTTTTTTGTTTTGTTTTTGGGGACTATGCTGTCCGTGTTTTACCCATTTGTTTGCAAACCTTCGTCAAAGTAGTGTCCGCGGCTCGATCGAGCGGTACCGATTGCCAATGCGGTTATTTTGAATTATTCCAATTAAATCTATTATGTGTGGTTCGTGTCGAAATTGGATTACGTTACAGGCATAATTCAGTTGCGAACTGGGTCCCGCGTGGCTTTCGCACGTGTGGCGTGGAGGGCATTAAAACTGTCAAATGAACAAGCGCGTAAAATAAGTCTATTTATTGGACGTGGTAATGACTCACACTGTGGCACACTGAGGTGAAACAGCGAGTTCAATGGTTTTTTGTTTTTGTTTTTAATAACAGGTTGATCATAATATTAGCGTTCTGCTGCTACTTCTTTCGCATAAATCCAGTTTAATCCATGCTGATGGGAAGGTTCCAACCTGAACATCGCACGGCTACGCTACGGTTAAAAGCAGGTCAAGTAAACAGTAACATTAATCGGTTTAATTCATCGCTGCTGTCTGTAACTCATCCCTTCCCTATTAAGTAAACTAAAGCACTTATTCTAACTTGTGCAAAAAATGGCCAACTTACTCGAAAGCACACACACCAAACCATCAAACTAATAGATTTACCAGGCACTATTCTCCCCATGCATGCGTTGGCCCTTTTCCAAATATGCCCGCGCCTACTGATGCACTGATGGTTGTGTCGGCGATGAGTGTCCTTCCAGTGGGAGCAGTACTCCAACTGTTTGGGTGGTTTCGCGTTTTTGTTTGTCTACAGGCAATGTTTTCTAAACGCATACCAAAACAAAGCACACACACACACACACACACACACCTCGTAGTAGCGTTGCGTGTAGAGCGCGCTGAATAAACTTCGCTCGGTGCCCTGGATGCCCCACGGGCGCTACATTAACTGCCGACGCTGGACACTGTGCATTGTTTGATCAGCTTGTTGCCGATGAGTTGCTGTTTGTGCTGCGCGTGTATGTGATTCACCTGAAAGTAAACCCTCCCGCCGAGTGGGTGCTGTTTGCAAAAAGCGAGCGGAACCCATCGACCGAAAACCGTACGACACAGCACACAGGCACAAAACACAAATATTTTGTCTGGCCAGTCGTAACGGAACGCGTTGGCTGGCTGCTGGTGCAGCATTACATTATGTGCGGCACCGTGTGCATCCGAGCCAGTGGACGCAAACACACACGCTCCCGGTGCGATCGAATGCGAGCTACGCCTAAGATAGGCCAGCGACTCCTCCGCCTAGCTCGGCGCACAGTTCTGTCATGTAAACATGACCTCGCGGCAGCAAATCATAACCACACTAGCCAGCTCGCAGCCCGCACACGCTTTGTCGGAATTGTGGCAGGATAGTAATTACGGGGGGGGAGGGGGGGAGGCGCTTGCCGGCCTCGGTGGCCAAACAAACCAGCAAGCGATTATTGTTCACGCTCGTTCGCCAGCAACAAACCACTGGCTGGCACGGGCAGTGCGAAACTGCGTCCGACATTTTAGTTCCATCCCTCTTCCCACACCCCCCCCCCTCCTTTCCCAGTCACTCGATAATGCCACTCGCCAAAAACAATGGCAGCAATAGCGACAGTCCTTATTAAACAGTCAGCATAATGAAACGCCCATAAATCACGCATTTATTATTTCATCTCCCACAGTCTCCCATCGAACTCATCGTCCCACTAATGTGCCCACACACCCGCGTTCTCTCTAACTCTCTCTCTCTCTCTCTCTCTCTTTCTCTCCCCCACCGACATTCTAGGAGCTCGACTACGGTACGATCATGTGCTGGGCGGACAATGTGGTCGGCCAGCAGAAGGAACCGTGCGTGTTTCATCTGATTGCGGCCGGCAAGCCCGAGATGCCGTACAACTGTTCGCTCGTCAACCAGACGTCCGAGTCGCTGGAGGTCGACTGTGCCGAAGGTAATTATTTCACCATCATTTGTTTATCTCATCAGCTTCAGTTTATTGCACACACACACACACACACATTATCGGAGCCACTCCCGCGTCCGAATCGTGTTATGTGTGGACAATGGATTAACTGAACCTTTACCATCATCATCCAAACACGCGCGCACCCCCGGTCTATGGGAGGTCCTTGCGAGGAAGTGGTTTAGGTTGGTGAAATGGACCGGTCCGGAATGACTATACATCGAATCGGAATGGTGCTGGCCACTGGCCACACCTCACAGCCCAGCTCGGTCGCCATGTCTTGAATGGTGCGGTCAAGCCCTGAGGCGAACTGCTCCATTCGTCCGCATCAGGCGGTACCATCAGGAATGCATCAATCAGAAAACGATGATGTCGTTGTTGTTGATGATGATGGTGCCGATGGTTGATGGCTCGATGTTTTACATTGATTCATTTATTTTGCACCGACCGGATGGGTAGTATGGGCGGAAGCCATTCAATTAAGTTGCAATGGATATCTATGATTGGACATGGCAGAGCGGACACGTCCATTGGCCTCCAGAGCCACACACACTGAAAAGTACATCCCGGTTTTGCATGTTCACTTGTTTCCATCAATCGTGTGTATGATGAGTGCGACTGCAAATAAAAATTGTTGTCCTTTTCATTACTAACGAGCTCTGAGGGTTTTTCTTTTTGCTCCAACGTAGCTTGTTGTAAAAGAAATAGAACACGACATTAAGCCGGAATGGCACGCTCGAATCATGTAGTTCCCTACCCACAATCAAACAAGCCATCTTGACGACGTTCTTCCCAAATTCCTACCATTTTCCCGATTAACACGTCCCGTTAACACATGTTTTGCCCTTCGCGGTGAGAGCAAAGGTCAAACACATGCCTTCTCTGCCCCGGGGCGGTAAGCTTGAACGGGCTCAGCCGTTTTGCGAGCACGGGAATGGCTGAAGGGTTGCCCCGTACCTATCGCCCCAGTGACTTCCATTGTGGGACACTAAGGTTTTGCCGCACCATCCGATAACCCGGCTTCTGTTGGTGGGCATTACATCGAAATGAAGAAAAAAAACCTCGTGCCATGCTGTCAAGGTCACAGGAGAAATTAACTTTAATCAATACGACTCTCCCCTCCATTCACACCACACACACACACACGCTCTCGCACGCACATAATTAACCCGGCTTAGGTCACCACCGACTGGAGCAACCTTAAACCGAGGTCGCGCGCAAAAAAAAAAGCAAGGCAAACCACCTCTGCCTCGTCTCTACCTGCAACCAATAAAGGTACGACACGCACACACACACACACACACGCTATCCATGGATCCAGAAGGACTTTTATTACTTCCATCGCAAACCATGACCGTGGACCGTGGCATGATGGTGCCGTCGCTTGAACCATTGGAAGGGGATCCAGCAGCAAATAACTTTGGTGAAGTGGCCGAGGTGTTGAAGTGCCACCGAGTCACCGGCTACGAATTGTGTCCCGCTGGCCGATTACATTCGAATCCTTGTTGGCAGTGCGGTAGGCAGAACCCGGGGAGCGCCCGACGAAACGCGGCAAACGATACGTTGAGCGCACGCAACCAAAACGAAACTCCCGAAGGCGTCGCCCGATCCACGAACGAGCGATAACGAACTACGGTGTGGGATGGTGCTCTCACTCTCTCTCTCTCTATCTCTCTCTCTCTCTGTCTCTCTCTTATTCTTTCACTTTTGGATGGCTGTGTTGGATGTTGGATCCTGCGATTAGATTTTTAGAACCTCCAGTCCAATGTTTCCCCCCGACTGTCGGGAAGGAACGGACCAGAAAGCACACCAGTACAATTCTTAGAGTCACCAATGAAACTCACCAAGGAGGGAAGGGTAACGTGTTGAGCTTCGGTGCGTACCATTAGCGACCGAAGCCATCCATCACGACGAATGTCGATGGCGAGGAATTAACGCCCGTTACTCCCAAGGGTGGCAACTCTTTCTCTTTATGGTTCAACCTTTCGGTTGGCGCACGCGTCCACCATTACGGGCAGTGTGGCCTTCTCCCTTCTCGATAGCTGACCGAGCCTGCTTCTTCACCTCCTGCCCGTGCTGGCAAAGGGCAGCAATGAACGCTGTCCGCTATTTCTCCGCACGGGGTGCAGGTGCCTAATGGTGCAATAAAACCGATTCCCTCGATTGATTGCCATGGCCTCCGTGGGTTTGGCGGAAAATTTCTTCGTATACACTTTTGCATACCCCGTGGCGAAGAGGGGGGCGGGGAGGGGATTGGGCAACCTGGTCGGGGCACACATTAGCTTCCTGGTAATTGCTGTAGCCCGGGTGTAAACATGTGCAGGGGAATAAATGCCCAAACGCTCCACTCGATATTGGAAACACGCAGACCACCGCCCGAGCGGTGATTCAGTTCGCCGAAGCAATGTGGCACCCATTAGAGCGTTGTTTTCTACTGAGCAGGTTATAGCTAAATTTTATAAATCCACTCTGAAAGCAATGAAGTATTCAATATAACAGGAAAAATTCAATGCAATTTTCCATTAAAAATTGCTCTTTCGCGGCGTTAACGATGTCTACTCATCGGCCGTTAAGCGTAACTTTCAACTAGCTTTTAAAGCATTTGTCCCGTTACATCTGTCCTCCTGCACCGGCAGCCAAATATGCTCTCACAAACATACACACTCATTGCTTGCTAAATTAAATTTTCACATTCCTTATCAGCCACCGGCATGGAAATGGGCGGCGTCCATTGCAGGGCAAGCATCGCTCGAAAACCCAAACCCTTCATGGGCTAAAGGGTGCATGTAAACGGGAAACACTCGCCGTTCACTGCTCCTGCTACACCAGCTCTTGCTCCTGCTCCTGCTGCTCCTGCACAGCAACCCACATAAACTTCGCTCCAAACGTTCCTCAAATACCATTACCGACTTGTTACCTCCTACCGGCGACGCCCAGCCAAGTTGTCCATACACACACACACACCCGAAGTAAAGAAGAAACCCGAACCCACCCAAAAGCAAGAAGCAAACCAACACCGAAAAGCAGCGCCAGAAACCTCAACCAGCTAAATGATGGCGGCACATCATTAAAGTGGTTCAAAGTTCTTGGCTGCTGCTGCTGCTGGTCTTGACGTTGCCATACCTGTGAACTACCTGAACTTTTCATCCACCTCGAAATACGTTCCGAGGAAGTGAACGAATCCTTAAGCGATCCCAGACACGATGTTTGTCTTCCACCGGTGCTTCTTCGCTTCGCCTCAGGCCCCAAACCAATGCCTAGTCGCGCGGATTCACAAGTGCAGCACACAGCACAGCACAAGAAAGGAGCCCGGATAGTGCCCTGGGGCTGCTGTATGAAAAAAAAACTATGGCTCGCCCCACAAGCGCCCGGGGCCGCACACTGCACTGTGCGAATATCGCATTCAAACGTCGCATCTCATGACAGTTTTAATTTACTGTAAAGTCATCGAATTACCACAAACTCTTTACAGCGCTCTCATCCACCCACTGGTGGATGGCTGAAGGATGCAACGGTGCCCCCTACTTCGTTCCCTTGTTTGCGGGGTGGGTTTGTTGTGCGCTGGAATTCAACAAATAAAATTAACGTCTAGAATGCCACCAAGTCGAACCTTCACCCTTCCTCGCTGCACAGCAGCCATTTTGTTACGAGTTTAGAGTAACGATACCCAATGCAGGCAAGCACGATACTCAGCTGACTCAGTGGTAAGCCGTGCGCTTGCTGGACGGTTTGGTTAATGCTGTACCAAGAGAAAGGAAACGAGAAAAGGGAAACAAAACAAGTAGTGTGCAGGATGAAAAAAACGGATTATTTCCTTTTTTTAATTAAGAGGACAGTACTGTGTTGAGTATACGTGTAAGTGTTTCACGTGTGTACGAAATGAGAGACATTTACCCCAACATAAATACCATTTTCGTAGCCAAAACAGAGTCAAAACAATTATTTTTAATAATCATAAACATCGTCAATTTGATAATAAGAACCGCATTGAACAAATGGACTTTTTTCAGGGATGTGTTAAAGTTCTACCTTCGATTATTATCAATTCCTCCTCAGTTTTCGCGACAAAGTTGTTGGAGTACATCTTTTGCAGACACTGTTTCACTGTTTGTGAAAAATGTGAATTATTTACACTAAAGTGCTGGATTGTGATATAAGCTTAGTATAAATTCGATGAGAATGAGAAGAGTGCACCTTAGAAGAGTGCACGCCGGTCTGTTTGCAACTGTGTATTCGTTTGTCCTATAGTTCATTACATAATTCATTACAAAGTTCATTCGTGTAGTTCGAGCAGTTCATTTCATGCATGCTCCAATTAGTCAAGTAGTTTTATCTATATCCTATGGTTTAGTTCCTTCTAATTCGTATGTGTTTTCTTATTAGAATTCATATTCGTAATATTAATGTTTAAAGCCAAAATCCAACAGCAGGTTACATCCACTTCCCAGCCAAGCGCACGCAGCGATGTAGCCGCATTTTTCCTTAGTCTTCATCTTCAGCGTCCTTTGGCGCTTCTTGTGGCCATTCGGAACCGGGCTTGCTGTCGATGCTCCGATTGTTGTCTAATAGTGGCAAGATGTTATAGCTGCAAGGTACAGGCTTACAAAACGTCCACAAACTGCCGCACAGAGTCCGTTTTAGAGCCTACGGAGTGCCGTTCTTTGATCGCTTTGACGCTTCTGAACGAAGTTGCTTCAATGTTTTGGCTATCGCGGTGTTCAACTGATCAAGCACATACATTTTGGCTGCTAATTTATGGGCTACTATTATTTGAAGCGCAATTTCACCATTTCAGTGCGGGTGAAGGTACACCCATGACAGCAAAATTGTTCATTTTTGTTTTAATTAATTGTTCATTTGTGTTATATTATTTATCCTGCAAAGACTTATCAGTTGGTTGCGTACCTTTAACAACCAATCAGCAACTGATGGTGATCGGTGTAGTAACACAATTTTAGAATTGACTGTAACTTCTTTAGCAAATCCTCTGAATATGATGATCAATATCATTGCTTTTTGTGCCCTTTTTGTATGCTAAAACCAAATTAAAAACACTTTAACTTTCAAATCACACCAGTGAACAAAATCCAGTACAGCTGATCCACTGTAAACTCCATACATATTGAATCAGCTCCCTAGCTGTACACGCAATTGGGACGTGGAAACGGATTCGAAATGGAACAAAAACTTGAAACAGCACGGTAACATTGTATCACATGGTTGAGTGGCACAAAACAAAAGCAAACAAAAAACGCTCAAAAACACTCCCGCATCTAAATGCATTTGCATTGCACTTTTTGTATGATTCGAAGGCAAAAAAAAAACAGTTAGCTCCGGTTCATTGTTGCAAAGCCCTGTGCTCAATCGCGGGCCATTATGCGGGCTACAACAACATTGTTACAGATACCGTCACAATAATCCGTCCGCCCGAAGCAGCTGGCTGTTTGCATGCGGCCATGGGCGTACATGGGAGTGCAGCGAGGGGAAAGCAAAATAACATTGCTCTCACGAGTCAACCGTTTGCCCCCTTTTTTGGTTCACTTGCGCGGGCGAGCAAATTGATACGTTACAAAACAGAACCTCAAAATGACAGCTCATCACAAAAACACACGCGTAGTGCGGTTGTTCATGCGGCAGGCGGTGTGCCAGAAGCAATGGATTTATTGAATAGCCGGCACGGCCTTGGGGCCGACAAACAACTAGGAAGACTAGCTTTTTACAGCCGAGTGAAACGAACCATTTCATTTGGTCATTAAATTCATTTCCAACCAGCAGCTTGTGCGTGTGACTGTGTGTTTTTTCGATACGCCCAATCTCCTATTTCAGGGATTACGTACAAGCCTGACGTACCATCTCTCGGTCAGAATGCATCTTTTGTATTCTCACCCTTTTCTATTTCTCCATTTCTCACTTCCCCCCAGGCTTCGACGGTGGCCAACGGCAGTGGTTCGTGATGGAAATCTACGACCTGCAGTCGCACGCCCTGCTCGCCAACGTGTCCTCCAAGCTGCCAATCTTCACCGTGAACGGGCTGGACGCCGGGCTGCTGCTCAAGATCGTCATCTACGCCACGAACATGCGCGGCCGCAGCGAACCCATCCTGCTGCAGGCGTACACCCTCAAGGCGGCAGAAAAGCAGACAGGTAAGAGCGACTGCTCCGATGGTTGATTCCGGGCGTCATACATTGCAGCACAGGCACTTGAGCGGTTTACAGCCGTTGACAGCAAAGAAAGTACCTCACTAGCTGAGCAAAAGCGCATCAGAACGTAGCAATGCGGTTAGTTAGCTGGAACAAAACAAGACTCAAACACTACATCTTGCTTGTATAACATGCAGCGGGATAACGATGGCGCTCACCGGGCCAACATATCTACTCTACATCATCATCGCGCTATTTTACCCACCCCTGTCACACCGCAAAAGCTTTGACACGTTCATGCCGCATGCTTTTCAATGCAATAAACGTAATAAATCACACCTCAGGCGAGTTCCATTCAGACTGATGGTTGCAGTCGTCGAGTTCAACTGAAACGCTGTGGATTTTTGTTCACTCGGTTTGTGTGGCATACCATATGCCCACAAGAGCATTGTATCGGACAGCAGATATGATTTTTTTCTTCTGTTAAAGGTGGAGTAGTTCGCGTTGTTCACGACCTGGTTTCATAGCTTGAGCACATTCGCGCACTACGCGGCATAGGAATCTCTTACCTCGGCTGTTCAACTACAATTTTAACATTTCCCAGCAAGATCTCTGATGCCACTTCGCGCGGGGACGCCTATTTTGTCTTTCTGCATCGCCAGCAGTGAAAACGAGCCCACTAGCATTCAAGGGCCAAGATGCATTGCACGAACCGGTGTAGCTGTAATGAAATTTTACAAAAGTTTCCCCTCGCAATCTCTCTCTGCCTCGCGCCGTCATAGAGAGAGAAGAGAGCTCCATCTAGCACTGGAGCACAAAACGGGCCAGCGTAAGTGGATGGTACCGGCTCGGACAGGCAGCTCGTTAACACTTCCGCCAACAGGCGTAGTTGCTGCCGGGTATTGTGATTGAGCAGCGAAGAAATTATACACTGGGAAAACTGGAGTTTTTTTTTCCTGGATGAAGCTGAGAGCGCGAGAAAGCAAGAGGATTGATAGCACAGGCACACACACACACACACACACACACACACACACATCCGCGCGCGACAGTGCAGATGGTTTGCACTTGCTCGAGACAACAACGCTCGGCTGGCCAACTACCCAGCGACGGGGTAGTTGTAAAGAGTGGTTTAATCTTAATTAATACCATTATATTGTATTAGATTTAATCCCTAGAGGGAAGCTTTGGAAAGGTTTTAATGGTGAGCCGTTTGGGAGGATTTTGCGTCCACGCGTCCAGGTGCTGGTCGGAAAACTCCATAGAGAATATTTTGCCGAACAAGAGAATATTTTGCCGCGGATCCGGGTTTTCTAGTTTGTACAGCTTCAAAGCGCCTCCTGCGGGGTGTTCGCTTAGCCGTGGACAATGGTGCTGAGAAGTAGATTATACCTTAAGCTGGCATGGTAAATAAGCTGCCCCTATTGTTTCTAGCCAGCAAAGGCTGCTTCTGGTGGGTGTGTACACCGGCAGCGTTTGTGGCGAGCTTTGGCGAAATATTGTTGAATGAATAGTACAGTATAGGATATAGTAAAGTCCTAATGAATTAAGCTCTGGAGGGAATGAGATGCATCACTATTCCGTGAATTATATTGGCCAATGCAATTGCATAGTTACCTATTGATTGAACACGAATCGGTAACAGTGTTCTTGCAATTTCGAAACAAATTAAAATGCTTTCACTACCATGGAAAATATTGTGCCCATATTCATCGCATAATAACGGGCACCTTCAACTGGCAATACTTTCGGGCACAAAATGTCTTCCCTTAAAAACAGTTCTCTTCTAAGCGGCTCGTCACTATCGTCCTGCTTAAACACTTTATCCTACTGGAGTTACAAAAACCGCAGACGTAAAAACTCCATCCAAACAAAGGGCAATCGCAGCTCCAACGCTTTAGTGTACCAAAGGGCTGAACGCAACAAACACTCGGGCAACAAAGTGACCCATTCCCCAAACACTGCCCTTTTTCTCTTTCTCTCTCTCTCTCTCTCTCTCTCTCTCTCTCTCTCTCTCTCTCTCGCTCTCTGCCACAATCATTGTCTCATCTCGGCAGGCGCTTGAGTTTTTTGCTTGTACACCCTTTATTGCATTGCAGTGCAAAGCACTGTCGCTTATGGTGCAGCAAACGAAAGGGAGGAAGTCCGTCTCACCAACTCCTAACCCTAAAAACCCCTAATCCCCGCTACCCCATCCCGAAATCAATGTTTGCAATAACATTGAACCCGTGTTGATCAAACGAACGCATGCGGAGAGTGTGTATGTGTGCCATTGCGAAAGCAAAGAAAACCAAACAAAAACACTACACATTTGACAGAGTAGCTCATTAAACACGTACACGGCTGTACCCTAGCCACATTCAGCATATCTAGAACATCATTAAATGTATCCTCACACACACACGCACCGACTAACCCGTCTGCCAGCTGGGTGCCCACTTCAAACGCACTGCAGCTAGCGATATACTCTGCCAAACCAAACAACCAACCTCAGGTTTCACACACGCACACGCCTGTGTCACGACCGCGCACACACACACACACACACTGCTTGCAGATAAATAAACAAAAAATCACATTATCTCACCCGGTACGCTCGCAAGCGCGGTGAATCGATTGCTAATCAAATAAACGGATAATTATAATTCGCCAAATATGTATGTACGCTTTCAACCAGCCCTCCCGCCCTGCCACCACCCACCAAAGCGCGATTCAATAGCCGATTCCGTTTCCATGCTCACCGGTTTGACTAAGAGCGCAAATGTGTGCGCAAATCTGCCCGTGCGCTGGATTGTGGGTTCAAACGCGACCTCCGCAGGCCCCGTTGCGTGGGGTGGTAGCCGCCATAAGCCGCCAGTTTGTTGGCTGGCGCCTACCATCGCACCCAAATTCTCCTAGTTCTCTCTTTCTCTCGCTTCCCACCGGTGCCAACTGGGCCGAACAGAAATAGTTGAATAATCCGAATTATTTATTATTAGCAGCGTGATTAATTATTCAATAATTCGGTAAAATAAAATGTCTCGGGTGCGGCACCGCTTGCGTCATGCCACCAGCCCCGCTAGCGTGCGGTAGGAGCACGGACGTGTTTGGAGCGGGTTAAATTATTTAACTTCGTTACTAAAGTACATTCGCAGGTAAAGTGTGTTTTTTTTTTTATTTCTTTCCTTTGTTTTTGTTTCGTCCGTTTAATTACGCCATGTCGATTTTTTGGTTTATGTTATGTTTTCTTTTTTATGGCGTAAGGGCATACTGTAGGAAGGTGTGTGTGTGTGTGTGTGTGCTGGATCAATTTTTTTTGCGCAACCTATAGTACACCTTTTCTGTTCGCGCTCCATGTCGAAACTACAAACCCTACAAAGATTTTATTTTTCTTTCTCAATTTTTCATCGCACCCGTTGGCTGAAGCTTAAGCACTAACCGGAGCGGGGGAAAGTGGTACCGTTCGGTCATAAATAATACACAACTCACCCCACCCCACACACACACACAGACATATTTACAATATTGCGATCCGTTCGACCGCGTACTGCGGAATATGATTTCCCAACCAGCCCGACCCTTAACGTACTATTGACACGAATCCGCGCGTCTAGCTACTGGGCAGCAGCAGCAGCAGCAGCAGCGCGATTTCCATCTCCCATTAGTGGCAATCGAAAACAGAACAAAACACAAACCAAAAAAATAATAACAAGAACGAACAATGGCACCGGCACAGTGCTGGGTAAATTATGATCCCGGAGCGATTGCGAAGGCATCCTCACAGGGCAGGACAGTGGAGTGGAAAGGCAACATGGCTCCCAGCCACGGATTGTAGGTACTCGCTTATGTACGGTATCGAAACGGTTCTTAAGCTTTCGATCGGGTTAAATGATGATCGAAGCGAACCGTCGACGAGAGTGGCGCGTACAACCGGGACGCTTTTAATAGTACTAATAATAGTACGATAGCGCATGACAACCTCCTCCTCCTCCTCCTCCTCTTTCTCCTCCTCCTGTACACGCTAAGCCCTGTAAATTTATTGAAACTTAATCAGATTACGCCTCTATCGCAGCAATCGGAGTAATGCGCCAATATTGCGTTTCGCTGTTTATCGATTTGTTTTTTCCCCTCTGCCATTTCCCATGACGGCGTCACGCAAAGTCGCTGTCAGTTTAATGAGCCACAAAAAATAACTCAACACCGTACACGAACAACAAGAAAGGGCAAACGAGAGAGAGAGAGAGAGAGAGAGGAAGCTTCGGTGTGCAAATCCCTTATCACAATGGCCCCACAGAAACGCACTCATAACGGTGGGTCATTTGGTTGCCGGGGAAAACCCTGGGACTGCACGCGTCCCGATTTTAACAGCACAAACGTACAGCTTAATAAATTTATGCATGCGTCGTCCTGTGCCTTGGCCCCGGGCCCCGTGGGTAACCGGGGTTTTTATCAACCGATCAGCAACCGATACCGCTGCTTACGGCCATTTGACGTGGGGTTCATTATTGGCACACACATGGGCTCTAGCTCCACTGGGATGACGGGTGGACCGCAAAGCCCACAGACCGGAGCACATGGGGCATCAGAAATAGATATAATTTTGAACAATTTATTTCATTATACCGCGCTCGGAAAATGTGGCTTTGATAAGCGTCGATGTTGTGACATTTCAAACCTCAAAGCACCGATAAATGTTGCCCTTGCTGGTGGAAAGAGATTTTAGCCTATGGTTGCAAATTATCAACCTCGCAACAGTTCGATAACGCGCGCAATTTAAGGCCCTTGTGTTCCGTTGGCTCAATATATCGCGCGAAGGTGAGGCAAATTTTGTGTTTTTTTTTTTTTGTCAACAAAAGATGGCACAAAAAAGTGTATAAACAATTTGCTAAAGCAACTTGTAACTCTTTTGTGTAGCAAAAGCTAGAAAGTTTCTTTGAATTGCCGTACACGCTCGTGAGTGTATCGTTTCTAAGCATGGATTCTTCCTTCCATGAAAATACGATTCGGGGAACAAGCTCCCTGCAGACAGGCACAATGCAATGAAATACACGCGCCATCCTTTTGGTGCTTGAGAGACCTATCCTCTGGCCTTCCAGCGACGTTTGATTCCGTTCCCCGAAAACGATTGCTTGAAAGGTACAATGTATCTCGTTCCTTAATAGAAAATTAAGCTGATGCATCTTTTTCTTATAAGAATCCTACAACGTTTTCACGTTGCACCGAGCCTCGTTCAAGCTGATGTGGCTTTTTTACTATTTAACATTAACTAATCATCTACTGTATCCATTTTCTATCTATACCACACACTCTCTCTCTCTCTCTCTCTCTATCTCTCTCTCTCTTTCGCCATCGTTTCATAGTATACTTTCGATAACCTCTTCATTAAACCGAAACCACTCACCGATCGGTTACATCGTCGCCAAAGTGCGACGCTATCCAAAAGACTAGTTAAACCGATTGAACTCGGGCTCGTTTCGAGATGCAAATTATTCTCTCTTTTTATTCGACTGTTTTGCATTTAGTTTTTTTTTCTCTCCCTTTTTGAACAAAACACTCCCACCACATCCACCATCGCAGCCATTCCCACCCCACACGGACACCGCACTTCAGTTTCGCGGCAATCGAATTTGGGTGCCATAAATGCGCCCGGCAGTTGTTAGCAAAGGGCAGGCAGGCAACAACCCACAAAAAAAGCACACACTCTACCATAAGCTCCTGCCATAAAATTTATATTCACTCTCGCGCTGAATTAGGTGCAAATTTAGTGGACTATTTTTTTAATGACCGCCCGCTTTTCCGATCGTTTGGGCATCGGCGAACGGTACCAAAAAAAACGCGCGCGCGCGTTCACACACAGCGCTTCTCAAGTACACCTTCACCCGCGGCGAATTGAACGACCTACGAGTTTGCTGGGAGTGGGTGGGTTGTGTGTTTTTTTTTTACTTTTTTTCTCTGGCTCAACTGAACTTGGACTTTTATTTTCCATTTTATTCGTTTCGTCTGCCATTTCTCGATGAACCGAATAAAACCATTCACCAGCGCCGTTTGAAACCATTGAGCGTAAGCGAGCAAATGAACACACAAAAAAAGGTGAAACGCAAAAGATAAAGCTTTTCCGTTGGCAATATAGAGCAGCAAACACAAAAAAACGACCGCGCCACAAACGCTTCGGATGACACGGTTCCGATAACGAACCAAGCACGACGCGAAGCCAAATGGTGGCGCACCCTGGAGAGGATGGGCCGGGCGAAAACAAACGATAAAACGACAAACGGATAACGATCCGTTATTGGGGAAGTTAAAATTTTATTTCATTTATTTCTCACTTCTACGCGGGCCGCGAAATATGGATCAATTTTAAAAACGACCGCACGCCCTGTGAAGGAGTCGAAGCGCAGGCAAACAACTACAGCAACAAAATTGACGACAACAATACCCTCAAACAACAAAAATAGACACCCGAACAGACACGTGAAAATAATGGCTTCCCACAGCCAAAACAAATGGAACGGCAATCAATTTTTCTCCCCCTTTGCGCCTCGAATTCGGAAAAGCGACTTTCGCACGCGGCACGAGATTTTCCCTATTCACGGTCAATGTTTCGATGGTTCCGTGGTTCGAGATGGTTCGTAAGCTATGGTACGTAAATGATGATACATTAAGGTGGCAAACACACACACACACACACACACACACACACACACACACACACACACACACACACACACACACACACACACACACACACACACACACACACACACCGGGAGAAGGTTGTCGCTGCTGGCTACGCGTAAAATATTGGCGCCAACTTCCTTCCGATCGTGCGGTGGGATCGCTCGCTTCCCAATCCGACGGCGGGACGTGAGTAAGTCAGATCGCCCGATTGGTAATATCCCACGGCGTTGCCTTGCCGAACCACCGCCCTCAACACTACCACCACCACCAGCAGCATTATTAGCTTTTATAGTATTACAAATGTGCAAATGTGTGTTTTTATGTTTACGAGTGGAGTAATTTATTTTTACGATTTTCCTCGCCACCGCAGCTCGCTCGAGGGGCCGCACTGATGAGCACCCGATGAGCCATCCCGTGCCCGAAAGTGTGTTTTTGTTTTGCCGCACATTGGATCATTCCATCTGGTTTTTTTTTGCTGTCCTATCCGTTCTATGAATTTTCCTACCCATTTCCCAGCACGAAATGGAAATCAGGCAGTGTCAGCGGCCGACCAGAAGAACGAAATTGAGCGTAGCGCCAACGGGGTGCCAAGGGCACTGACGCCCGGCCACTGGACAAGATCGGTGCAATCGCAAAAGGGTCGTCTAGGGGAATATTGAGCATAAAAATCTGGCCACCAGGGCCGTCGAAACGGATTGCAAAACAAAAATCCTCCCACCCGGCAAAGGCCAATGAATGTTGCTTTATGTCTCGCCATTTGCCCGATGATAATACTAATGGCATAATTGGTCGGTGTGAAGCGCCAGTAACGGCAGCACCAAAGCGGGGCAGTGAAATGGAAACCTGCGCTCTCCCGCCCCGTAAAAACCATTTTCACGCCTCTGCCAACTTCATTTGTACTCTTTGTTTTTCCTGCGCCACTTTTGCAGAAGATTTGGTTGTGTTCGTTCCTTCGGCCATCATTTTTATGACACGAGACTGCTGAGCCCAAATCCAATTCCTCTCCAGAGTGGAGTGTACTCGAGTTTGGGAAGGGGGGGGGGATGAGGCACAGAAGCAAAAGGTGTTAAAAAAATAGCTGCATATTAAACCTGAGCTCAAGCCACCCGTCTCCCTTATTCGGCCCCAGGGCCGGGATGAACCGTTCGGCAATTGCTGGGATTAAAAGCTAATTGGTCGGATCGAGATTGAGCGTGCTTATTATTTAATGCAGTTGAGCGGAAAATTTAATCCCATCGCACGCAGGCTCCGACCCATCAAGCCGTCGTAAAGTAATTTAGCTCATAATAACGATGCGTGCGCATTAAACCGTGATCATGAGCGCAGAGGTTCGGCCCGGCTAACCGGTGCCGCTGGCCGTACGAGCCCACCCGGTCGGTCATGCACTGCTCGTAATTGATTAGCAGGCTTTCATTGGTGAGCTGAAAGTTTCTAATGGGTCCGTTTGAATAAATCGGTGGTTGTGAAAGTGATTCAATCGGAAGCCTTTCTCAAAGCTTCTACGTGAGGTACTAGGCGTCTCCATCGGTCACTGAACGTTTGGTCATTTGGTACAAGAACAAAAATAAAGCAAAACAGATTGAAAGAACAAGATAAAGATCCACCAACGCTATATCGTACCAAATTGCTACACCAAGCGAGGCTCGTCCCAATATCACCGGGCCAATACAATCAAGCTAAATAAATACATACACTTCACTGATTGACAAACAGCCCGCCCGGCATGATTCCCCATACCCAGTGGCGCTATTTTAGACAGTTGGCCAATCACCCCAATTACCCGACCCGGCCAATCTGTCACATGAGTCGTCACGGTGCACACTTTAATGAAAATCACATCATACCGTTATTATTATGTTTTTTTTTTCTTGGCAAAATGTCAACAAGTAAACGATCTCGTCAACTCCCGCAAATTACGTGCCTGTGTAGAGTGGTCCCGAAGAGTGAACCAAACCGAACAAACAAACAAAAAAATAAACTCCCCCGAATCTTAAACCCACACCCAGCTCGGACCCGGTCGCCCTCTTGAAAAGGTAATCGAATAAAAATCTAATTTATCGTCCAGCCCATCCAAACCGTGCCCGGTGGCCCGAGAAACCCCGAGCCCGTGCCGGCTCAATCATCTGAATATCGCAGTCCTGCTAGCCGCAGGATATGCGCGCCTCGGTTCATCATCATCGTCGGTCCATTTCCGGCGGTTCATCGTTCCAGCAAACGGTCACAGACACTCTCATACATACACACACACACACACAGAGACACAGACGGGAGAAACAGTTCGCGCCCGTTGACCGATGATGAATATTCATTTCACGACTAGCAGAAAAATTACGACTATCGATGATTACGTGCCACGCATCCACTCCAAGTGGTGAGGGCGTAAGGGGAGAGGGGAGAGATGAGAGGGGAGCAACGATGGACAGGAAATGACCACCAATTCGGTGATGGGTGCCAACGAGTAAATTGACCGCGAGCTCGTGAATCACGCCCGGCAAGGGTGGTTCCGTGTGGTTTTTTTTCTTCATGTTTTGCCTTTCATTTCTCTTCTTTTATGTTTTTACCCCCGCTGGTACACTGTACACTGTACAGGGTAATTTATTCGAATAGAGCCTATCAATGAGTCATTGACATACACACACACTCACATCATCATCAGCACGCACAGTTTATTCACACAATAGAGTGTCGCTACGATCGAGCTTCGATTATAATGAACTCGATGGGCGGCTCGACCATGCGGCACAGTCAAGTGTCCGAGCTGCTAAGGGTTGGGGAAAGATAATCAAACGTCATTTAAATCACCGGCACACTTTACCCGCATTTAATAAGCCTTTTCCACCTGCTATAATAACCCACCATCGCTTCACATTAATTTAGCATGATCCTTCTGTTTTTTTTTTCTTTTTTTTTTTTTTTTTTTTTTTGAACAAGCAAGACTGTTCCTCGCAGGCCAATTTTGACACCTTAAATTAGCTTTTCCCAAAAGTAAAAAAAAAATATTACCTGATAACAGGTTTAATTTCTCCCTAAAAGCTTCCCATCCAAACGCTTTGCCCCGGGGCCAATCAACGCTGCTAGCTGCAAGTTGGAAATTAAATTTAGCCTTACTACCTTCGCGGGCTCTCGGCGTGCTGTCCAGCGGCAGTGGCGGAGCGTCTGTGGGTCAAACAAAGTTATAAATAATTCCGCACCATTTTAACCGGCTCACACATGCTACCGGCACCTGCGATCCATGCGAAGGTTTGCTGCCAGCCACCCGGTGGGTGCCATCGCTCGTTTCAAGGAACGTTGCCTCAAAATTGCTCCTCCGAAAGCGGTTTCGGGCTGCGCACTCATACACACAGACACACAGTGTAAACAAGAACCAATTATATGCCGGGGTGGGGAAACAGCAGCTTTGGTCTGCGATCAAACACACCAGCTATGAACAGGTGGTGTTACGCCAGCGTGTGTGTTGAATGTTGGAAAACTTTCTCATTCGTTGGAAAATATTTACAGTAATTTATCTACTATCACTTCTGGGCCGGTGCTACTGCTTCTGGCCACTCATGAGTTGTGCACAAGGTGCGGCCGCTGCAGCAACTGCCTTTCCTGCGACCGGTTCCACGCACACCTGCGTCCATACTCACACACACATTCTTCTGCTGCACCGAAGCATGAACGATGCAACAGTAAACGGGCCCCGCTGCATCTCGATGTGCAAACACCGGGGCCCTAACGCACCCGCCCAGCCATCCGAAGCTGCCGAAACATAGGTCAACAGTGGTGCATTATAATTACTTTATACCTAAGCAGCGATAACTCATGCATCCAGTGTTCATTACAGTTTCATTCGCACAATCACAATCGGCCCCTAATGCGGGCGTGTGCTGCCGGGGCGAGACGAGACGAGCGAATTTGTTTGCTAGTTTGGGGCACGTATCAGACACATCTGTCTTTGTCTCTCTGTCTCTGTCTCTCTCCCTCTCTCTCCTTCCCTCGCTCCTTATTACTGTGGGAAACTTTCTCATCCTCAATAACGCCCAACGCAAGCGGGGCGAAAGCAACGTTCGGTAAACAAGCAAGCTTAATAGAAGCTTAATCGCTTTTAAGACTGTTTGTGTAAGCTTCTGGTGGATGCTGAAGTGTTGATGTTTCGGCTGCTGTTCGTACACTGGAAGCTAGCAAATTCTGTTGGATGATTTTAATAGGGGTGTAGCTTCAATCACCGAGTTACTTAAAAGCTTGTACAAATGCTTTACTGCAATGCGGTGTATGCAAATGCGCCGTGAAGTATGCAAATTGCTGCACAAACTAAGCGTTTTAAGAGATTTTAATGGTTTATCTTTTTTTCCAATTACCTGAGGGTGGTAATAAACCTTAGTTTATGATTAATGTTTCGAAGAAAATTAAAATCAAGAGAAACATCAAAATTAAGCATTACCAAATATTCAATAATCCCTCAAATACGTTACCAAATTCTAACATCCGACTTTGCCCAAAAACCTTGTAATGCAATAAGGCACCCAACCATCACCGAAGCACTGACAGTGTGCATGCTACCGCCGTAGCTAGTCCCAGAGCTGCGGGCGTACCGTTCGTAGCGTGAGCTACAACCAGTACATGAGCTTTCTAAATTTATCCAGCAAATATTTGAATTTATGACTGAATCCGACACGACACGGCTCCACGCCCGTTCCGATCCTCATCCTCAAACTCCCAGCCGCAGCGGCAACCCTGGAAAGCACTCATCGAACGGATATTACGTGGCAGTACGGTAGAAACCCCGAAGTACCGATGTGTAAAGCAGTGTAAGGATATGAAAATTTCCATCCACTTCATCCACCAAGGGTACAGGTGAACCGGGCAACGCAAAAACAACATCCCAACCAATGTCGTCGCTGCTGCTGCTGCTGCTCTGCGCCACACAGGACGATCGTTAAAACACTCCCCGGTCAGGGCTGTGTGGTATGCTGCTGGCAGTGTTGATTTCTGGCAGGATGGTAAACATATCGTATCGGCTAGCAGCTGCAGCTTCTGAAAGGATAGAGCACAAACCTTCCCAATGCTTGCTTGTTACAAAGAAAAGCTAGTGCAAAGCTACTTCCCTCTTGCACCCGGCGGCAGTGGGAGCATCTTCTGTTGCGAAGCTATTCACTAAAAACAATGGCTCAATTGTTGATCGAAATGGATTTACCGGAGGTATTACCTGCCCGGCCCGATGCCAGTGTATCATATCTTGCAGATTAAGTGTATATCGTCCGGAGACGGGCAGTGGCGGGTCGTGTGTGTGTTTCATTGCCACTCCGCACTGCACCCGAAACCCCGCAAACATACCGCTCATGAATTATATGCTATCTGAAATTTTAATTCGATTTGAACGAACTACCCACACCCACACACATCCCTGCACATTCATACACATCTATTGCTCAGCTCGCACTCGCCTCTATCCCTCTAATCTCTAATAAACCGAAACAGGTGTTATATGGACTGGGAAACTTCATCTACAAAGCGTTCGCCAGAAGTGTGCAGCGTTGCAGTTTACGAACTTTGTTTCCAACTTTCCGCCGCCAGCCGGCTACGTGCAGCGAGCGTGTGTGTGTGGAGCCTGCCCCCCGTTTATTTCATCCAAGCGTTAGAGAACTTACTCCCTCCTTTTTTACCGCTCGCTGCAGAAACCCGTTCTCCGCACGGAACGGGAACGTTAATCGGAAACGGGATGGGCGGTAAGAAGCGATTGCAAAATGCAATCGATGATCCATCACCGCCGTGCTTCGGTTCGGTTTATTTGATCTAACTTTCGATAGTGCAACCGAACAAAAGCGTAATCCACCTACAGCTCAAAACTAGCTTCAAAAGAGAAGTTGGAGCGCCATCAACCAGGAGCGTGAAGCTTGCTGAAGCTTCCTTCAAGCTGCTCTGCACTGGTTCAACCTCAGCGCCGATGGGGTTGAGATTTAAATCGAAAATCGTGCAAATTTATAGCACCCTCGGTGTTGGTGACCACCCGAGCACAAGCTGACGGTCCGTGTCGGGTTGGAAGGAAGGGTGAGTGTGAGGATGGTACCTATAAAGTAAAATAAAGCGCTAAATGAAATCAACGCGCAGTGCTTACCGCGCTACGCCCCAAGCTATGCAATACGTGCACCAGCACTAGCTTCATTGTCGGGCGAAAAGAGGGGTTTTGAAAGATACATTTAACCCTGTCCGGAATTGTCTGGTAAAACTGATTCACCCGCTGTAAACGCTGGATGCAACATAATCCATTGTTGGGTCATGGTTGGGCACTCGCATAACCTTTTTCATAACAGCAACCAGCCCGGTTGCCATTCATAGCCTCGTGCCGCAATGTTGGAACCCATATCAACCCCCCCCCCCCCCCTCATCATCATTCGGTAAGCATCCCTGCCAACGGCAGTACATCAATCGAGCATTCATTTCGGCGTGCTCTCGAAAAGCTCATCATCGCAGTAAGACTGTCACCGCCCGCCTTTGCGCGACAAGCGGCAAACGATCGGCACTCGCCCCGCAACCAGGTACACCCCAGCCCATGGTTCCAGCGCATGGGATGCACAGTGTACACCATATAATGTCGATAAATCTTGCCCCAGTTGATTGATTTATTGACGATTTTCCTACATGATGCTACCCCCCCCCCCCCCCCCCCCGGCGCAGCGATGGCCGAGCGCAAGCGTTTGTGGCCGTCGACAACCCGTCGATCCGTTCGCCGGCTTTTTGGTCCTTTTTTTGGATAGAAATATATTTATATCATTCTTTCATCAACAACAATACTGCCTGTGCGTCAAGGAGCTCCGGTCCGGGCCGGGGGACGCGCTTGGTTCGCTTGCAATAATCGCCCAACCAATCCTATTTACCAATGTCGGCTCAGCGGCAGCTTACGTTTACTGATCCGGCCCGTAACAATGGCTCGAGCAGGATTGAGTGCAGCCGTTGGCCACGGGAGAAGCTCGAAGGCGCTGCTTTCTCTCACATGTCAACGATTGCATTTTCGAGCTCGTTGCAGAAATATTGCCTTTTACCAATCGCTCTTCGCCGAAAAGATGCATTCAATCCATGCGCCAATGTGTGTTTGTGTTTTGGTACCAATGTATGCTTTTGGATGTCTGTTTCCTCATTAATTTCAACCAATGCTGATGGGGAAAAAAACTGCACCATCATATGATTATTCCACTCAATTGAGCACACACAAATACACATATATAATGATTGCCGAGGAAAAGCCATCCGAAACAAGCGTGCTGTTGGCAGGGTAATGAATGCATTTGCGCGAAAGGAATGGAGATTTCGTTTGCTTGAAAACAGAAAAAAAACACCCACTCTGGGGGGCTTCAAAAATAAATTTTGGAACCATAATACACGCCAAAACCGAACCTGGAAGAGGATAATAGGAGATCAACCGTGTTAAGAAGGGAAGCAACAACAACAACAACGACAAAAAATCCCCCACTCACTTCCACATCGAACCCCGGCATTCGGGCGGGATCTGCATTGGACGCTCGCGGCCTTATCGTCGTAATTTAATTTAACAGATTTATTTAATAAATAAATACACATAAACAATTAAGCGCACAAAGGACAACGCGGCCTGAGCTGACCGCTCAGCAGCAGCAGCAACACACACACACGATACGCAATATATCGATGCAGCAATGTCCCCCTCATTGGCGCTTATCGAACAACAACAACAAAAAAGGCAAAAGCTCATCGCACCGTGCAAAACGGGGGAAGTAAGGGGTAGGGCTTGATGCAGCAAAGCCCAAAATAAATTTCCACGTAAATGCAATTACTCCATTTACTCCAATTTCCACACCGGAATCGGTCAACCGGGCAGCAAACACTGCTCGTGAAAAATGCGATTGCATACCCGGCAGGCGCGAATGTTCGATGCACCGATCGTTCGTAGCCGACGAGCAGAAAGCGGCAAAGGTGGAAAAAGGGCTGGAAAATGTTGACATTAAATCTACCCAGCGCATTTATGGTGTGGTGGGGCGTTTCAGTTTTTTTGTACATAATTTTTATTTACTTCTTGGAAGTTTGGTTTGGCGAGGGCCCGCTTCTTTGCCCGCTAGTGGCTTCATCGAACGCTGGGAGAGTGTAACAACCTTTTTTTAATGTTTTTCACTAAAAGAGAAAAGGATTGTTTGTGCTATTATTGTACTAAATCGATGACCGGATGAAGATCTCGTTGAACGAAACCAGTATTCCAGTGCCATCGCTTCGTTCGAGGGATTAGTGTAATACACCTTTGCATCTCTACAATGCTGCATCTCTCTCACTCTGTTGATCCTTTACATCGAATAGTACAATCAGCACCAGAACAAAAGCTAAACTGTAACTGAAAATCCCATACCCAATGTACGTGAGAGATCGTCCACCCTCTAGCCGCCTCGAATCTCGAATCACATTTCTATCGCAACTCATTACTTCCTACACACCGAGTGAGTTCATCCGATTCTCATATATGTGTGCGTTTTCTTTCTTTCTCTTCCTCTCCCCCCCCTCTCTCTCTCTTTTCTGCACAGGACCGCATGCCGAGTTCGAGCTGACGCCGATCGTATCGATCGGGATATTTATTGGCATTTTAACGGTGCTTATCTGCATTATAATCGCGGTCGCGGCCGCCTTCAAGCTGCGGGCAACGCAGGCGAAACAGCACACCACCGCGACCACCACCACGGCCGGCGGCAAGCGGCCCGGTAATCTGCCAATTAAGGAGAAAATCTCATTACCGCTCAGCCAGTCGGAAGACATGTACGACGAGAAGAACCCGGACGTTGTCCCATCGAACGAGGGTAAGCGTTTGCATCCCCACCCGGTTCCGAATCCGAATCGCCCGCCCACAAACCAATCCGTAACACACAGGCACACACAGACACACACAGACACAGACATGGTCGCGACGTGCATAAGCCCTCGTGCAATCCCTGTATCGATAACATTCCCTCTCGGAACCGTACAGCTTTTTAGTTCTTTCGTTGCTGTTCGCTTGCTTGAGCGCCACTGGTTCGATTTATATGTTTTTGTTTTACTCGCACTACTGCTGCCTACAGCCCGGCTTCGAATGTAGCAAAACAGGAACCCTCGCAAGAAGAGGTCCTTCATGATCCTGTCTGTCTGCATATATATTTGTTTCGCTTTTTCTTGTGCTTTCAATTTGGTTTTGTTTGTTGTTCTTTTTATTCCGCGCTCTCATTCAGCCGCGTACGATGTGTGTCGCTTGTGCACCGGTATGCATAGCTCATTGGTTTCTGTCCCTCTCCCATTTCCACTCGCACATGGAAGCATTAATGAAGCAGGCTTTCTTTTACGCCCGAAGCGAAGGAGCAATACAGTGCGGCTGCCGTTCGGCTCATCTTTCAGTCGACTTAGCTTCATTATTTCCTTCCATCCATCCATCTCGAACGCCGTACAGCTGTCGCTCTATCGTTCAAACACACACACACACACACACACACACACACACACACACACACACAAACACACAATCACACTATCTATCTCGCTATCCTCGCTCTCTATCTCTCTCTATCTCTATTTCACTCTTTCTCCATTTAACATTTTCCAGATCCCGATTACAAATTAATATCAGCAAATCAGACACCCACAGCGCTGCATAATTCATTATGCAACAGCAAACATGACATTATCGGCAGGACGATACTAGACGATAGCCGGAAAACGTACCTAACCGGGGTAGGTGCCTCATGTCACTAGCTTTTTTTTTGCATGCGCATATAGAACGACCGCAACGCCCCACGCATGCACGAAAGGGGGCGCGAGCTTTGGAAGGGGGGTTCCCTTGTTTGCTGCTCTCATCTGCAACGCACACAGGCCGTTTTGTAGTTACACAAAACACACACAAACACACATTAATACACTTAATATGATAAGTTTCTGATCCGCTCGATGTTCATCATATGCTACTTTTGTTTGTTTAAGTTCAATTAAAATGTTTAAAATACTACCTTCGAAGCCTAAGCATTGCAAGTTGCATCTTAGTATTGCCTAGATGAGCAAACCAAGTGGGACGGGTTTCAATTAATTACCTCGACTATTGAGCGCTGAAACAAGCCGACTCACCAATCGTACCGAGTTCCAGCTGCATATCGGAAGCTAACATCGGTCCCAGATTGAAGCGCATCATATTTACTTTCAAATCAACGACGTCAAGCTCTACAGCCTAACGAGATGCTGTCGGTTCATCCCCCGGCTGGGCCAACGAATGAATGCGCTCGGGCTGCAGAAATACATATTCTGCTCGATTTCTTCCAATGCGGCAAGGTAGTACGGGAGTAGAGCAAACACTCGGGATGACACAAAGTCATCCCCGACATCCCGGCGGCCTTTCCGGCCAGGCCATTTCACCGCGACTTTTGGTTGCACTCCGTGCCATCGGACAAAGGGGAAATCACAATCTGCGTGCGTGCGTGTGTTGCCGACTGTACCCCTGTTGCTGTGCGGTACCGGTTTCGCCTTCAACCACCATCCACTCACCGGTGTACATTCAATCTCGTTTGTCACAGGCCTCACCTGTTTATCTGCCCGCAGGGAACCCGGGGACGACATTGCTGCCATGAACCTGACGATAACTCTCTCTCTCGTCAAGTCAGCTAGGAATGTGGTATTCTGGGGGTTTGATAAGGCAGCCCACCTTTCAATTCATGCGTTTCCCGCATGTTGGCCATCATATTCCCTTCGTGCAGAAACGGCAGCTTCCGTGTTGCATGTGTGAGCAGAATTGTGCGTACAACCACATACCCCTGATGAACGTTCGTTAGCAGCACCGTGCCGTGGAATGTTGCGGCGCACCGGGTGTGCATTGCTAGCCGATCGGCACTCCCGGAGGGGGCACGCAGGCGCGAATTACAAACTCTAGCGCCCGTACTAGTGATGGGTAAAGTTGCAAAAAATCAGGAGTCTATTCCAATTCCGACTCCGAAAGGTAGGTTTGAAATCGCCTGGAGTCGTTCGGAGTCGGAGCCATCTGGAGTCGTTCGGAGTCGTCCAGAGTCGTCCGGAGACATCTGGAGTCGTCCCCGGATGCGGAGTCCGGACGGAGTCGCCCGGTGCAATGTTTTTGTTGGCTGTCATTTAATATCTTACTCCAACTCTTGCCGACTCCGGTCGACTCAAGCCGCTATTCTTCGAAAGTAAGGTCTGTTTAAGAGGTGCAGGCGCAAAGCGAAAGAGGGGAAAAAACAACATGAAATATCTCGGACCAACTTCGAGTTCGGCCGACTCTGGGCAACTCTGGACGACTCCGGACGACTCATATTTCCCACTAATGATGGGTAAAGTTGGCAAATATCCGAAGGATACTCCGATTCAACTCCGAAAATTTCGGAACGAACCATGGAAGGTAGGTCCGCCCAGCATTAACCGGAGGCGTTCGGAATCATCCCGATTTGAACGGAGTTGCAGTCGTCCAGAGTCGGCCGGAGTCATCCGGAGTAGTCCGGAGTCGTTCAGAATCGCCCAAAGTTGTTCGGAATTTCAGTCATCCAGAGTCGTCCGGAGTGCAGACCATCCGCACTCGACCGGAGACTTGATCACATACATATAGCATAGCACCGGACTCCGACCGACCGCAGCTTCGGATGACTCCGACCATCTCCGACTCCGACCGACACCGACCAACTCCGACTCCGGACGAATCCAACCACGGGTGACTCTGACTCCTGGCGGAACTAATGGTTCCTATTTTGCTCGAATCAGAATCGGAATAACAGTAGCCGAAGTCGGATCGGAGTCGTCGGCGCGCTCGCATCACTACACAACCATTTCTTCTCATGTCTTACTGATAGTTTGTATCCATTTTGTGTGGCTTTTGAATGGCTTTATCGAAGCACAACTGAGCCACCCGAGCAGAGAGTAATCTCTTCACCGGGCTCCCGTAGCGAAAAACATTGCTCGCCTAACAAGCGGTGTAGAAAATATGAATTAAAATAAAGAAGCGCACGACAGAAACGCCGCTCATCAGCATGCTGTTCAACGATCCTCGTAGTCTCCAGAGTGCAGCCTGCAGCAGAATTACAGTCATGGCAGTGTGCTATACCCTTTTCGAAGCCATCCCTCAGGAATGGAGAGCAAACGGTACATGCGTGTGCATCGGCTAATCCGGCCTTAACGTCCACTTAATAGCAGCCACCTGAATGTGAGTCAAGTAGGAGCGCCCATTCGAGCAGATATTAATCATGGGCGCACGCTTCCACCCCTTTGCACGCCTGTCCCTTGGAGAGGGATGCGTGAATGTTCATTTGTACGCAACTGCAGATCCGTTCTTCTCGTTTCTTTACGATACTATATATTACTTCGTATCTATTTTGTATGGCTTTTGAATGGCTTTATGGAAGCACAACTGAGCTACCGGAGCATGTAGTAGTCTTTTCAGCGGGCTGCAGTAACGGAAAATATTGAATAATTTGTTCGCGTCACAACGAGCGCAAAACTGAAGTGGAATAACACGACATTGCAAGCGTATGCTGGCTGATCGTATACAGTCATGTAGATGTAACGTGCAAATGACAATTAATGTCGCCTTAGAAAGGTGCCTTCTTCTCATTTCTTACTGATAGTTTGTATCCATTTTGTGTGGCTTTTGAATGGCTTTATCGAAGCACAACTGAGTCACCCGAGCAGAGAGTACACAGGGCTCCCGTAGCGAAAAACATTGCTCGAATAAAAAGGGGTGTAGAAAATATGAATTAAAATAAAGAAGCGCTCGACAGAAACGCCGCTCATCAGCATGCTGCTCAACGATCCTCGTAGGCTCCAGCGTGCAGCCTGCAGCAGAATTGCAGTCATGGCAGTGTACTATACCCTTTTCGAAGCCATCCCTCCGGAATGGAGAGCAAACGGCACAGCAACAGCAAAGGCAGCAAACAATTCGCATAATGACGACAATTGCAAACACGGGGTTGATCAGCACGGACCGGGCGCACCGTATCGCAGCTTTATGGAGCCCGTTTTATGAACGCGACGGTGGGCACGACCCTATTCAACGGACCCTATTACATCGGTGGCCCTCGAACAGGACAAAAAACACGATCCCATCCTGTCGCCTCCCGGGGTCAAGTCTTCTGATTATATTGCCCTTTTTCCAAAATGGGACCCATCGGGCGAGGATTTCTCGCGAACTCTCTAACGCGATACACGACTTTGGGCAATAATCGTTAGCCCCACACGTGTGTGTATGTGCCATTGCGGCTGTATCTGATGTGGCCGGCGGCAGCACTCTTGCCCACGTTCACCTCATGCTGGGGCGCACTCACTCACGCCCTATCTTCTTATTCAACTTTCTGTATTATTGATATGTTTCACCCGGGAACCATTCACGACCGCGTAACGCATGTACTGATACGCACCAAGGCACACGAATAGAGTGCAAAGGGCGGACGCTATGGTCCGTTCAAAAGCGCAGTGCGATCTTTGCCAGCTCACATCATCGAAGCGCACCTTCGCTGCCACACAGACCGCCACCCTCTTCCCCAACCGGTCCAGTGTGATGCGGGCAACCCAATTATGGGCACCCGAGCCTGCGTATCGAACCGGAAAGATAGCCCGCTCGACCGAACACCGGCGAAGGTTTGGAGTAGATACTGGTAACATCCGAAACGTCAATCGATGGAGCAAGAAAAAAAAACGTCATGCACAAAAACCGAACCAACATGAGTACCATCAAATTCTCCTGGGTACTTGAGTGCACATATTTATCTCCGCTCTGGGGTACGCGTAGCGTTCGGGTAGAAGCCAATCTCATTGCCCTCTGGAGAGTAATGTGCCGCGATACGAGCAAATACGAGGGGCGCCACGTTATGGTTGCCAATTGAACATGCGAATCATCTGTACCTGTGCACAACTACTGGCGAATAGCCCAGTGCAGACAAGCGTCAGGAAATCGTTAGTGAGTTACGTTACATTTTAATGAGCTATTTACGGGACCCAATCATTTCCCCAAAACCCAATTATGCGCTGTTGCGGGACCGTTGCGCACCACGCATTAGCCAAATGCTCAACTGCAACGAGTTGATTGCAATTTGAAGCAAATGTCACCGTTTGCAGCATAAAAAAACACAATCCTACCACAACAAACTACCACGGCGTAAGCAATTTAAGCTGTGTTTTGCTCCATCATCTACCGGCCAATCAAGCTAGCCGGCAATTGCCAGTGGTCGGTACTATCAGGAGTGGAAGATAAAACAAAAAGCCCTGTTGCCCCTTTTTTGTTGTTGTTTGCGCAAAACCCCCATTCCCCTATTTCTTAAGCCCGAGAGCAGCTCAGCTTTGTGACATGATTTCTACTGCTCTGCGCTCTACGGCTGCAGCAAGAAATGACCACTTCAGATTGCCACTAGATGACGGTGGCACAACTACAACGTACGCAGCAAAAAAAACCCTCCCAACGACACCAACTCAACCTAATCTGCTGGCGCGCTTCGGTCAGTTGATTTGGTTCAGTTAAGTTTTTCCGTCCGTTTTTTTTTTTGTTCGTTTCACACGAACACGAACTGTGCTGGGTTGTCGCAGTACGCCGGCAGGCAATTGTCAGGGAACGATTGCGACTCCGTCGATTACCCCGCAGGCCGCCGCGTGTCAAACCGGGTCAAGCGCACTGCAAATTCGTCAGCGTGCTTGGCAAAAATGCAAACATTTCAGCATTTGGCCCGTAGTGCCAGTACGTTCTGCTGCAGTTTGCTTTCTCAGCTTGACCGAAAGGGAGAGGTGTGTTTTAGTGTCATTTTTTTGCTTCTTCTGCTTACTTTTTTTTGTTGTTGAGGCTGTTTTTACTGTCCAAAAGACCCCGTTGCGCTGGCAAGGGGAATCCGTGTGACACACGGATGTGCAATGTATATAAAACAGATAAAGAAACGAATGGTTGGTTCGGTAAGGACACGGGAGCAGGACAGTTTTACCACCTGAAGGCAGACAGACGACACTCAACAGGATGTGTCCACATCCGGGTAGCCCGCATCCACAGTAGGGAGCATATAAGAGAGAGAGAAGGAAAGCGAGAGGATGAAAAGGCGAAGCTCAAGGATCACGAAGATCACGGCACCGTATGCGAGTCATTCTCAGGGCGAATTATCCCTCCGTCCTCCTCTCTCAGCTGCTTCGTTGCAACATTGTATCGTGAAGGCAGGACTGCCGGTGGAAAAGACCCCGCTGGCAGTTTTTCAAACATCTCTCCCCCCTCCCCCCACAATCAGAAAGGAAGGTCACTTGGAGCGCATACAAGAGCAAGAAAGCAGAGCTTCCAATCCCGCATCCGCCAGAAGCGAGCACGAACATAACAAGATGACCTAGTTGGATAACGTTATATATATTTTTTAATGAAATCGCTCGAATGTGTCACCCAGACCTCCTGGACTTTTTTCCACACCCGGACGGGTGTACCGTGCAAAGCTGGAGGCTGTTAAAAATCCACCACCGGCAGTAGTTCTCCGTGTGATGGGGAAGGTTAGTGGTGCCAAAACAAGATTTGTTGGAAGAATGATACTGACTTGGGTTAGACCTTGGAGAAGTTGTATTATTTTCCTTTTCAGTCGCTTTTGGCTTCAATATAAAAATAATACATGATTTACAAAAGAAAGGAGATTTTCAGGCTATTTAAAAAAAATCCTTAAATTTTATTGATCCCACTGTGCTTGGCGTTATCGGTAAAATCCTTTTCCACCTATACTGTTTCCGTGTATCGACTCGTTGGTGGGTTGGTAGGGCCCTGTCGTATCTCTGGGTTGCGTGCCGGGACCGAAGACGACCGCGATGAATGCTCGCAAGCTGCAGCTTTAGCAGCGTTCCCGTATCGCAAGACAATTTCCTCCATTCTGTGCTTGGACGAATCTTCCGCGTAACGAGCAGACGGAACCAGTGGCTGACACTATTAATAGACTGTCTCCCGGAGCGCATCCCAAACACACACACAACGATGTGGGTTTGTGTGTGCAGCTGACAGCGGAGATCAGTGTATGTGTACTGTATGTGTCCCGGTTTCGTTTATTGCTTGTTGCCGTGTCTCTCCTTTGCTCGCATCGCTCGCGCTAAGAAAAGCTCCTTCACGGACGGCACGACATGTCCTGTTGGACTTCATTCCTGCCCAGATCCATTTACGAGCTCTCAACCCATCCAGCCATGGCAAGAGCGCCCGGGGAAGCTAACAGAACGACTTTGCCGGAAGTTGACACAATGGGACAATGGTGCAAGGTGACCAGCAGAACTGGCCAGCTCGATCCGCGTTGTGCAATCAGTGTAAATGGTGACGGGGTTTCTCCATTACCTGTGCTCATCTGCGCAGGGGAAATCTTGCCTCAGGTCAGTTGTGCGATAGAATTAAGGCGTGCCGTAGCGAAAGAAAATCGCTCCTGGTACTACCCTTTTCACTATCGTCGGGTGTTGCAGCAACTATCGCAGAGAATGGAAGAGCTATTATGATAGAAAAAAAGGTCTCTCCCTAAAGACAGCAAGAAGAGCGTTGTTTAGATTTGGGTATAGTAAATCAGAACCGTGAAGAGGCAATCTATTTGTTCACCCGTACCTGCTAATGTATGTAATATGGTATAGAGCACTCTTTAAAAAGCCACCGTCTTTAAGATTCAACAAATGTAGATATTTTAAAGTTAAACGCCCAAAAGTATGCAGTTTGCTGTAATAAATTCAACTTTTAATGCTTCCGCTAGTCGTTTACTGTGCTAATTTGCTCAATATGGCCCATGTTATGCTCTCAGGAGCTGCATATTAAATCCATTGACTTCTTTCGCATTTTATAATTCTTTATTCAATTCCTGTGCTACGGTGCGTAACCATTTTATCTCTGAAAACCATCTCAACATGAAATGACGAATACACAAAGACCTAAGCGCACACCTGTAATTGGATTCGGGAGCAGACAAAAACGACAACAAACGGAGGGGTTTTAACCGCGACACAAAAGTTAATGCGCATCCAAATATTTACTTAAAGCAGAACGTCTCTGGATAGAATCGTTATCGCCGTGCATCATACAGCACATCTCATCCCCTCTGCCCCCCCGGTAGCCTGCTGACAGCTCCAACCACAGACACCCGAACCGTGGCACAAAATGGCAAAGTTCACTCGGGAAATCCATTCCATCCGAATTCCAACGGATGTGTGCGGCTCGACGGGACGGGACCACACTTCAAAAGTTTTCAAATTCCACCCCTGCCCCATCTGCTCTATCGCTAGCAATGCCCCCCCTTTTGGGTACGCCGTTGCATTCGAAAACATTTTGCTTTCCATCGTAGTAGCGGGGAGGGGAGCGGGTAGGGGTGGGGGGGCGGATAGAGGGCACACAAAGACCCACACTGAAACAGTCCGCTTTGCTCGGCGAGCATATCTACCGAGTTAACGAGTTAACAAGCACAGCGCGTGCACAGGCGTACACGCTTTGCCTACTTTTAGGCGCGCTCGTACCACGTACCGGAACGAGCGCCATCTTGTATACAGTTGATCCTGCCACACACACACACACACACACACACACACACACACACACACACACAGAGGCCACGTTCGGTGGATGGATCACAAATCATGATGCACATCTGCACCCGCACATGGGGTGAGGGGTTGTTCACTAGATAAAGCGCACGTTTGATGGCGACTTGCCGACTTTCCCGAGTCGCAATTCACCCAAAGGACATCAGCACGCACACGGACACACACACACACACACAAAGGCACATACCATCGCATGCGATACGACTGTAAACGACACCATTTCGTATGCAGCTGTCGCGCAACGCCGACAGCGTCCGCTTAAGGGCGTGGAATGTGACTCTGGCTGCGATTGCCGATGTCGGGCAGGGGACCGGGTCGGCGACAGCACGCACGAACGCACCGGCCACCGGCCCTTAATGCATGGCGAAAACAAAGCCGCACCCGCCCGTCCGCAACGGAATGCGGCAAATCAAAAGCATCGGCACGCTAGACAGCAGAAGGTTTTGGCAAACAACAACATTCCAACCGGGGGAATTGCCCAGTTGGAAAGCAATGCACGGTAATGCACTTCTGCAATGAAGTTTCGGCTCGGCGAAGGAGCGCGGTCGGTAGCTACGGATGCCCCCCCCCCCCTGGAACGGGTGGGCAACCCCTGCTTTTACAGTGCAAGGGGACGCTGCCAGCCAGTCGTTCATTCTGGTCTTATCGTCGCTGTTTAGGGGCTGGGTTTCCCGGGATTTGCGGGCAGAAAGTTTGTTGCGCTGGTGACATTTTGTAAGCAAGCAGCCCAGCAGACAAAAATGGTACCGTACTTCACGTTCATTTTGACTCACTTTGTCGCCTGGCTGGTGGCTGCCCCCGTGTGTTTCACAATCGGTACGGCCACTGCGGAAAAGCAGCCGACTCATGGCGGTTCGATCAAAGCGAATGACACTCGCAACTTGTTGTGAAACGTTCCCTTCCGCGCCATGCCGAACGTGTAACGCAGTGCACCCCGGGTTATCCTCTTCTTCCGCTGGCGAGCATTTGAAACCAGGTGAAGCGCCAAGATGACCGAGTAGGTTGCAATAAATGTCCGCCGCCCGTACAAACGGGCAAGTCATCAATCCACTCAAAAGTTGTTATAAACGAGCACTGACGGGTTTCGGGTCAGGGAGAGCCGATGGCACTGACGGGTTGAGCTTCATTGCGCAGATGCGCGGCCGGCAGAACATAAATTAATCTTCAAATTAAAAGCATCCAGCACCCGCAAGCTACTGAACATATGCTAGTAAATATCGTGCCTGAAGGCGTCCCAAACCAGGCAAAAAACAACCAGTGTTTACAGCAAACTTTTAATAAGCTCGCAATTTCATTGGAAGCGAATTCGATAGGCGAGAGCAGTGCAAACATGGCGCTGTTTGTTGCGGAAAGTTTCCATCATCCACATGAGCCGCCCTGTTGCAATTTCTGGGGCATGGAGTTTCATTTTCATTTGAAAAAAAAACCTTTCACGTGCGTAAATACAGTGGCCGGCAAAATAAAGTGGCCACTACTCACAATTTTACATTTTTTACATTTTTTCCGTGAAAATAAAAGTTATTGTACTGCTTTATTTTTTGAAACATTGTTCGTGATATGCTTAAGAATACGCAGTACCATAGCATGACAAAAATGAGAAGTTTGCTTCAAGAAAAAATATTTTTTCCAAAATTGATCAAAATCACTGTGCCAAAATAAAGTGCCCACTTTATTCATTCTACAGAAAATATTTTTCTGAACAAATATAACAACAAACTTATAATTTATATGCGTTCCTCTCGCATTCTTTACATGTTCGAGGATCGTTGGCGTATTTTTTTATAATTTTTAAAGGTTTATCTAGTTCTGCATCTAGTTTTTGCATCTGGTTCTTCTCAAGCGTTATCAAGAGCTTTAAATTTAAATTTATTTGTTTGTGACACCAGTTTTATCCACCTTTGCATATAGAATCTGCCACAAATTCTCGATGGAACAAAGATTTAGACTTCATGGAGGACATGCAAGGTGTTTTATACGATACTAGTTGAGAAATGATTTTTGTATTGATTGTGTGTGTTGAGATGTTAGCCTGTAGGAACATGTTTTTAGTTTTCAAATCCCATTTTTTTTAAGAAATATCCCAAAGTAGTGATGAAGAATGTTAAAAAAGGTATCAGTCATAGTTGTACTTTCGATTCACACCAGTTTTCCTGCTACTCCTAAAGAGAAACACTCCCTAGCTATCACATTGCAATTTTCGCAATTTACTGCCCATTAGATGTAGCGTCCTTCAAGTTCCTCGCCCGAGCTACAGCAAGACTAACAAAGCCAATTGGCTTCAATATGATCAAAAACATGCAGATATATCGTTAGATTGTTGAAAAACTGATATTTGGACAGAAAAGTCCAAATTAGAACTGATGTTCAAAAATATCTAGACGCGATCCAACAAACCAATATGTATGAAGAGTGCAATGTGATGACCAGGGAGGGGATTTCTATACGAGAAGTGGGGAGCATGGTTTGAATCGACGGCATAATGAAAGCTAATACCTATACAAGTATCCTGTGTGAATTTATCTGTTTTCTGTGAAAAATACGGAGTTAGTAAATAAATTGATGTTACAACAGGAAGACGGCTGAAGTTATACACGAAGAATTTTTTATTTTATTTTTTCAATCAAATCGAATAAACTTTTTTTAATGGCTCCCAGTTAGTCTTAATTTTAATTCAATCGAGATTTAGTGTGCAAATTTTAATGCAAATGTAGTGAAAATGACGTGATTAAGAAAAACAAAATATGTTAAAGCTCTGAAATACTCTTAGAAAGAACCAATGCCAAATATGTGCAGATAAACACATAATAAATTATGGCAAAGATCCTCAAACATGTAAAGAATGCGAGAGGAACGCATATAAATTATAAGTTTGCTGTTATATTTGTTCAGAAAAATATTTTCTGTAGAATGAATAAAGTGGACACTTTATTTTGGCACAGTGATTTTGATCAATTTTGGAAAAAATATTTTTTCTTGAAGCAAACTTCTCATTTTTGTCATGCTATGGTACTGCGCATTCTTAAGCATATCACGAACAACGTTTCAAAAAATAAAGCAGTACAATAACTTCATTTTTCACGGAAAAAATGTAAAAAGTGTAAAATTGTAAGTAGTGGCCACTTTATTCAGCCGGCCACTGTAGCTTCCAAACCCGCTAGCAAAATTACCCATTATGCTTTTTTAGTAAACATACACACACCCAAACACACTTTGCATCACTCATGTCGCTCGGCATAGCGGTCGTTTGCTTTCACTGTGTTGTGCTTTACTTTCTGCAAACCGGCCGGATAGAAGATACACGTGTTGATGTTTGCATGCGGCCATGTAATAGCAAAGCGCCTAAAAATAATCTAATTTCCCGCTCTCTCTTTCATCTCTTCCCGTCTTCCTCCCCGCCTCTGGTGGCCGCATCGCCGCAAGCAGTCAGCTAGTGAAGTGCATTACGCGGAGCTGGCCCTGGCAATACCGCACGACGACACCGGCGGCAAAACGCACCTCAACAACCATCTGAATAAGCTGCCGCCGCCGCCGGCCTACAACTACTTCGACGAGCCGACGATCTACGCCCAGATCGACCACGGCGGCAGCTTCGGGAAGGGGGTGCCGCCACCGCCCACCCAATCCCATCCCGGGTCCACGATAGCCGGGGTGGGGTCGACCGGCAGCTCCTCCTTCCCGCTAATATCACCGGTGTCGCAGCAGCAGCAGCACCACCACCATCACCATCCGCTCACGCTGCAGCTGCAGCAGGACGCAACGCAGCCGGCGCCCCCGCACAACCAGCATCACGCGCCCCACACGCCCCACACGCCGACGACTGCCTCGCTGCTGCAGCTATCGCAGCCGCTCGGGCAGCATCCCGGTGCCGTCCTGGCGCACTCGCCACTGCAGCTGTCCCACGCGCTGCCCCAGTCACCCTCCGCCAGCCTGCCGAGCGCGAACGGTGGTGGTGGCGGCAGCAAGCAATACCTGAGGGAGATCGTCACCGTGCGGACGCCGCTCGCCTTTTCCCAGCAGGAAAGCTGCGTCTAAAGCTGCGTCACACGGGGAAAGGGGAAAAAGGGAGCTAGGGAATGAATGGTAATGAAGGGAGAACGTGTGTGTGGTGGAAAAAATGAGAAGAAAAACAAGAGTGAAGTATAGAAAGAAGGGGCGAGAATGGAATGGCTCGAAAGGGCGCTCCACCGACGCTCAACTGCTCAAATTACACGGTAAACAAGATGTCCGGTGTGGCAAACTTTTCCACTGTGTTCGTTTCTCAAATACTTATCGTTGGGTGTTGTTTCAGAAATCTCCCTCCTCCCCCCCTGCCCAGATCGGCACGGCGAAATGAGCCTTAAAAGCCCGATGATGAATTGCGGCTTTGCATACCTTTAGGCGTAGTGTTACTGATGCCGATGGAACGAGTAGAGACGGTATGCAATCCGCACGACGTATGGTTGCTGCAAACAGATTTCAATTTTACCCACTGAAAACTTTGACTGCCAGACCATGTTTGTTTATGTTTCCCTAGCAGCCAACCACTTTATGTTTACTTTTAACTAATATTATTTTACTTATTTTGCATTTATATTCTCGATCTTTTACCATTTATGGAAACTTCTATAAAAAGGAAGAAACAATAATTTGCAAAACCGGTATGCATTATGCAGTCATTTAGCATTTTGTTGATCTTGCTGCATAATTTCACACTAATACGCCTTATCTGTTACAAGATATTTTGATTTAAAGTCACTTATCCCTGGCTAGCATTGTATTCTAACCATGGTCTCCCAGGAAACATAACTGAACGTCATGGCTTTCAAGGTGTTAAAGCATTTGTTTTCGATTTCCCCGCGTACACCGTCTCATAGTTAGGAGCTCCCAATATCCCACACAGAGTCCGCCACCATTTCCTGTATCACAGCTCCAAAGTTGCTTTAATTTAATTAACCAATCTCCACGATACTGATCGATTGTTATCAAACCAAAACCGGGGTAGAACGTCTTCCTCCCCCGAATCGCACACCGCCCGGTCCCGGATGTGTGTGTGTGTGTGAGTGTGTACTCCTGCTCGATTATTTCCGGCATGGTCAGCGAGCATTCCGCAGTACGGATGCGGTCGCTTCATAATTAATTGACAGCGATTCATCAAATCAAGCGCAGCGAAACCGCAAAACCAAACACTCCAATGCACCGATTGGTATTTGATGCCGCCAGTGAACCACAAACGTCTTGAGTTTTTTTTTCTCTCTCGTTTAACAGGAACAGTAACCAGGCTACGGGAGAGACGATGACTTACGTTCCGACACTCCCACCTTACCTCAATTGTTGGGTGCGGGGGGATGCGCGCGTTGTGCGGGACGCCCTTATTTGTATTGGAAAAGCGCAATCGACATGCAATCAGTTGTGCCATTTGTAGTTCGCTTTCGGCCGGCGCGATAATTCCCGGCCAATAATAGTACTGATTGTCTTGTCTCGATTGTAACCAGCCGCGGGAAAGGGGAGAGGTACCATGGTGGTCAGAGACCATTTCCAGCGTTTAGCTACAATGGTGTGTGTGTGTGTGTGTGTGTGTGTGTGTGTGTGTGTGTGTGTGTGTGTGTGTGTGTGTGTGTGTGTGTGTGTGTGTGTTTTCGTGCCGTGTGTGGGTTCGCATGATGGCAGCAAACCTAAGATTATCATGTTTCTGCTTAATGGAAAATTTATGTAGATTTTCCCCCTAGTCGGGCGACCGGCGACACCACCTGCTCCACGCGCCACGGTGTCACTCGGTACCGGTTGGAACGAATGGGGCTTTGCCAGAGTGGTGAAGTCCCGGGGCTGATACTGGTTTGGTGCTCGCGTGATTCTAGTTTCTGCCACCTCGTGCCCTTTATCCGTTGGTTGTATTTCGACCGATAGGGGAGGACTGAAGGTAGGCGAATGGAAAGTTTCACTTTCTGGTTGCATGATTAACGGGTGCAGCGCGCATTTGGTTCGTCGCAATGAAACCGCTTCAGACCAATTGATTGCGGTGGCAAGTTATCGCAACGCATAAGATTTACGTACCGGCCGTCCATTGGAAAATTCCGTTGAAAGGCTCGAGATTTTAGTTTACGAACCTACAGACATCTTTAGGATGCAGAAAGCAAAAGGTATCAATTATTGCCCAAGGCGACTATTTTGCATCACATCTTGCTCCAGCCAGCAAGTGACAGCACAATGCTTCGATCTCGGCAGCACAGTTCTTCAGGGTTGTTAGCACAAAGTGTAACATGACTTACCTGCTTCGGAAACGATTCCCCAACTGCAGATCTAAACTGTTTTGCTCACAAAACGAACCACACGAGCCAAACTGCCCACTCACTAACGCCCCGTACCGCAAAGTCATCCCAGTCACTGGCAGAGCAGTCGAACTAGCTCCACGATTGCTATCGATGGTCGTGTGGTCGTAATTTATCATTTCCCTTTCTTACGCCGACAGCTCAAACCACGTCCGGGAGGCCATATCAATGCCATGAGGCAAGCTTTGTAATCTGATAGCCACTGTTCTCTTTCTTTTGAATAGAGCTACCGATAGAGCCCGATATAGCCCGATACAGCTTTCGAGGGCTGAAGGTTAAAGCAACACTTCACAACATGCAAAAGAACATCGGTGAACAGTTTCAAAAGCTACAGCGTCTATTCAGAGAAGGCAAAGCTTTGCCTTTTCTACGGGTTTTTTTTAATTTCCAAAAACATACGACCAATTTGCAAGCAACCGGTGAAACCGGTGGGTCCTTCACTAACTTCGAATTAATTGAAAGCAACGCAGCAGCGCTCCGAAACTCGTACCGACACTACACCACTGAGCCGGCCTTTTTTTCGGGGCAAACTCGCATCCCGAAAAACACACAAATGCACTCTCGTTAGCCGCTTTTGAGTGTGTTTTTTTGTTTTTTGTTTTGTTTTTATTTGGGTTTCAAACCCTTTTATCCCCACGCCCAGACTCAACAACGCCCATAATATCATCTTCATCATCGCCTACCATCATCGCGAGTGGGCTCAATTCGCGGAATAATAAAGGCCCTTCGCCCTTGCTCACACTGTGCTATGGATACAGAGGAAGAAAAAAACTCCTTTAATGATGCTTGAACGATGCAATAAAATGGGCAGCATAACTCGGTTACCCGGCACACGGGAAAATACGGTCAGGAAATTAAAAAAAAAAAAGACATCTACACACTCTGGTACGTTACCGCAAAGTTTCGTGAAAAGTACACTATTTGTTGCTATTTTCTCGCTGCATGCAGAAGGCAAAGGTTTTCGTAATCCGCTGCAATAACAGCACGAAAAACTTCTCGCAGCATCAACCAACTATTCAGCATCGTCTAACACTCACACACAAGCGATACGCACCGAATTCCCCCTCCGGTGGGACACTCATATTTTGCTTCACTTTATCGACTTCCGCAGAGCTTTCGGACGAGTATTAAAATTAATAATTAATTTAAATAGCGCGTCCGAAACCGGCACCGGCTACTGGCAGCGGGCACCGGCACCTCTCCGACCCTGGTGCGTTTGCGTCCACTGTTTTCCCATTGTGTCGGAAGTGCTCTCTTCATCAACCTAAAATGTTATGCGCTTTTGCTTTTAGCGAGCCCGTGCCACACGTGCCCAATATGCGTGATGTTTAATGTTGGTGTCGGTGCTGTTTTGTTTTGTTTATTGTTTTTTTTTTTTGCTTTGCTTTTAATTCCCTCCCTTTTGTCCCGGGTCTCGTTCTCTGCTTGGTAGGGAACATGTTTTTCGCCTTCTTTTTGCTGCTTCGTGACCGGAGCACCCCTTTTTTCGGGGGCCATGCAATTCGTGTTTATTTATGCGACACATCGCATTATTCATTTAGTGCACACACCTTTCGTTTGTTCTTTTTTTGTTTTTGTTTTGGGTTTTTTTGGAACTGTTTGCAAGCGAAACACAAAGCGAGATGTTTTCCTTTCTGTACTTCCAATAAAATCAAATTAAATAAACACACCCACACAAATAAAAGGATGTGCTGCGCTGGTACTTACCCCGTGGGGGTTATTTCCCATTTTCTTTCTCATTTATTACGCTGCATCGATCTGGTGGCAGAGAGCGCAACGCAACATGAAATCTAAAGCTATACAATAAAGCTGGGGAAAGGCAAAGTGATGCATCACACAGACAAACAAAACAACGGGAAGTGAATGAAGCAAAACCGCATGGAAAGTATTTCGAAATCAAACGAAGTGTAATGGGAAACGAACAACAAGTATTAGTCGTGGAGAAAATTAGCGCAAATATCGGGGGAGGGGTAGGGAAAAGAAACGAAGCATTAGCGTAAGCGTACGTTAAGTATCACCTCGCTCCAAAAACCTACTGAGTGAGCAAAGAACTGACCTTTAATTTCTTTAAATAATCTAACAAACAAACAAACAAACCACACCAACACAAAGGTGCACAAACTCTCCTCCGGGCAGTGGGTGGAAACCCGATATGATCCGCAAAAGTGTAAACAGTGGAAGTAACAAAATCAATTTATGGAATAAAAAAGGGAAAACCAAAACGAGCGAAAGCAAAAAAAAAGAACGAGATAAAAACATTTTCACACAAATCTAATACTTCAAAAAAAAACAAAAGAGACAAAATCAACCTTCGTCAACACGTTGTTAGGATTAGGGTAATTGTGTACATACGAGCAAACGTAACAATAATTATTCTTACCAGAACCGTGCACTAGAAAATGGGATATGGGAGTTACTTTGCTTTTCCGTTTGTTTTTTGGTTACGTTTTCGGTTTTTCTACGTGTAGCATAAGAAATGGAAAACAAAAGAAACGAGGGAAATATCAATCGATCGTACACATCAATGTCATCCATTTGCTAGGCATCACTTTAAGCAAACAAACAAAAAACAACAGAGCACATACACACGATCGGATGGCAGCGCAGCTAAGACGGGCGGGCCATCTGTTTTAGGTTAACAAAACACTCCAACTCACACTAGGGTAGCATTTAATCCAATTATCTATACTGTAAATACGGTGGCGAACGATCGAACGATCGGGTTGGCGCGTTTGCACTCCTTAAGATCCTTAAGGGCTCCTTAAGGGCTGCGCCCGCTGCGGTCGGGTTCCTGGTTTGCAATCATTCTTACACCACACACTGTCCGGCAAACGGTAAACGTAAACACACGATCTCAACACAACACTATCTCGATCTCGAAACCTGCGTCGGCACGATACTGTACATAGTTATACATACTAGCGTGTAAGTGCAACCACTCAACAAAGGAAACACTCAACACTCAAACTGTGCAGGAAGGGAATGTAAAAGTCCTACAAACAGATGAAGCACAGCTCGGTTGCTGCAATCTTCGCCAGCCGTATTACTTGTTTTACTATTTGAAATTCTATAAAACTAACGCACCAGAACTCCACAGGGCAGGGGCACATTACCTGAGCTGTCACCTGCTGCAGCGGACGGGTGCGGTGCATCTAGGGGAAAAAACCAATCGGCGATAATGATAAGTGGTGAAGGATTCCAGTTTCTTTGAAACTTTTTAATAAGGAAGTAAAACAAAACAAAAACAACACTAGTTTAATTTGTACAGAAGAGACGAACGGTCGGGAAGGAGCGTGCGAAAGGAAATGGGGAATTATTATAGCAGCGGGTGAAGCGACGCTCACACAGCACGCAACGCCTACAGAAACGATACAGCAAATTCGTTTTTGGTTTTTTGAAAAATGGAAAGTCGTACAGCCGTACAGGTGAATTGTTGACGCTATGGATATTGAGGGAGAAGAAAATAACAGCAACAACAGAGAAAAACGGTCGGTTTAAATAAAAACATTTTTTCTAAATTGTGAACCCATTGCTTCGCTTTGGATGGTAGAATATAATGGAATTGAAAGAAATGTTGGTTTCACAAAAATACAGCAGAACTACGACATTCGACTGCATATGGGACTGAACACAAAGGTCTTACTGCAAGGTGTAAACATCTGTCTGATACTGGTTCGAAGCAGGCAATGGATCGGTTCCAAACCCGCAAACAGGTTCACGAGCCGTTATAGGTTTATGAGCGATTCCAGGACTGTCATGGGTTCAGTATTAATTCCTGGACCGGTTTGGGTACGTAATCGGTTTTAGCAACGGTACGGGTTCAATCTCAGTTCCAGGACTGGTATATATTGATTCGTGATCAGTTCTAGAGGTGTGCCGCAAGAACCATGAACCAGTAGTATTCATTCAGTTCACTCTAAAGAACGAACGACCTACTTTCATCTAATCAACGTTCATCGGATCTTTATCAATCGTAATGTACAGAGTTATTGATACAAAGAATGTCTTAACTGTAGAAATAAAGAACGTCCTAGTATGCCAGGTCATTCTTCTCCTCCAATACAAATATGAACGTGAACCGTATGATCAGACCGTTAACAAAAAGAACGCCCTACCCGTCAAAATAAAGGTCGCCCTGGTCTGCCAAATAAGGTTCTAGAGGTAATAAACCATTTCCCATTTCCCACATTTTCATCAACTGAAATGAACGAATGATTCGCGATTCATGTACAGTTCGTTTAAATGAAAGAACTAGTATGTTCACGGTTCATGAAAATGAACCGAATTGCCCAAACCTAATCAGTTCCAATGGCCAGACTTGACGACATACCTGCCTTGGGTTCAAGCCCCGCATGGACTGAGGCTCCATACGTAGGACTGACTATCCTGCTATGGGTAAATCAATAAGTCACTGAAAGCCAAGCCCACTAGTAATGGTACAAGCAGGCCTTGACCGACCACGGTTGTTGTGTCATAGTAGAAGAAGAAGAAGAAGAAGAAGAAGAAGAAGAAGAAGAAGAAGAAGAAGAAGAAGAAGAAGAAGAAGAAGAAGAAGAAGAAGAAGAAGAAGAAGAAGAAGAAGAAGAAGAAGAAGAAGAAGAAGAAGAAGAAGAAGAAGAAGAAGAAGAAGAAGAAGAAGAAGAAGAAGAAGAAGAAGAAGAAGAAGAAGAAGAAGAAGAAGAAGAAGAAGAAGAAGAAGAAGAAGAAGAAGAAGAAGAAGAAGAAGAAGAAGAAGAAGAAGAAGAAGAAGAAGAAGAAGAAGAAGAAGAAGAAGAAGAAGAAGAAGAAGAAGAAGAAGAAGAAGAAGAAGAAGAAGAAGAAGAAGAAGAAGAAGAAGAAGAAGAAGAACCAACATCGGTAAGTGGTTAGGATTAGTTCCAGTGCCGGTATGGGTTCATGATCCGTTACAGGAATTTTGTAGGTTTTTGATTGAACCTCGGTTTGAGAACGGTTCCATGAATGGTATGGGTTCGTGATCGGTTCCAGGTCCGGTATGAGTAGCCTTGTAACCTATCAAAATTAACTAGGGGTTCGATGCAGACGACAACGGTCAACTGTCGACATCAGAATCGAGGTATCGCACATCAGGGTATCCACAATTAAATGTTTGTTTAATGTTCTGGATTTTGTATGTACCGACCCCACGTGTTTTGTAACGTCAAAAGCTTTTCAGCATTGCAGTTGCATGCAGCAAAGAAGCTTTTTACAAAGCTTTCTACCGCCCAGCTTGCAAGCGAACTTGCATACTAAAGCGCTATTGCTCGTACGCAGGCACGACGAATGTGACGATGACATTACATATATTGTTCCTTACATTGTGTGTAATGTTAATTTCGTTCATATATCAATCGACTATTGATGTACTTCATTTTATTCGCTATTCTTTTACCATCATCGGACTCACGCACGCATTCCTTTCCCCCCTGTGCGCAGCATTGTTATATATCAGCACCTTCATAAACTACGCCACCAACCATAACTCGACGCCCTTAAACCCACGAGTACAAACGCAAGCCCTCCCGCCCGGTTCGACCCCATGTCGTGCTCTCGCTCTGGCACGTGCGATGCTATAGGCCCGCGCTCTTGCAATCACGTGAACCACCGTGGGGTGAGAGGAACGGTTGTGCCAAACCCGGGGGTTGTCATATGATCAGCGAAGAAAAAAGGCAGACAGACCAAATCAACTTGTGACTTCGACACGGACGGAACAGCGCGCGACTCGTTTTCCCTTCAGTTCGTCGGTACGTTTCGGTTCGCTTCGCGACTAGAGAGAAAGATCCCGTGCCCGTGGACTTTTGACGATGGCCAGCAACACCCAGGGTATCCAGCAGCTGCTGGCCGCGGAAAAGAAGGCCGCCGATAAGGTTGGCGAGGCGCGCAAACGTAAGTGTGTGGGAAAGCAGGAAGCCCAACTTCGAGTGACAACCAACGCAAACGCAACAACGTAACACACACCACTCCGGTCACATGACCCACCTGTTTGCGTGCTGTTGCGTTTTGTGCACCGAAAATTGGAAGAAACGAACGCACAAGTGATGGGTTTTTAACATTAGGATCGGTTTTTTTTTTTTTTGTTCTGGTTTTCAGGCAAGGCACGTCGTCTGAAGCAGGCCAAGGATGAGGCCACGGAGGAGATCGAAAAGTACCGTGCCGAGCGGGAGCGTACCTTCAAGGAATTCGAGGCCAAAGTAAGGGAAACACGACAAAAAAAAACCAGTGTCTCGAGAACGTTTGCTACAACTATCTCTCTGTTGCTTCTCTTCCTCCCAGCACGTCGGTTCCCGCGAGGGTGTTTCGAACAAGATCGACGCCGACACGCGCGTCCGCATCGACGAGATGAACCGTGCGCTGGCAACCCAGAAGGAGCCGGTCATCCAGGACGTGCTGTCGTTCGTGTACGCCATCAAGACGGAGGTGCACAAAAACCAGCGCGAATAGAGCAGCCGACACGACTGTCATCCGCATCGCCCGCACTGTCATCATGCATGGGTTGATTTTCACACACGAACATTCCGAACGTACAAACGAAAAACGACAACCCCGGTTCATGGCCAGTTCCTTCTTTCCGAGCTAATGGCCGGGGCCACGGCAACTGGCAACGCGGCATCCGTTTGGCTCGCTAATTAGGAACAGTCGGCTTTGGATCTTTGGATCACCTGGTTTCCGCGCAAATAGGGCGAAACCATCTTTTCATTTTTTTTCTCTTGTGCATGTTCTCCTGGCGGATATCTATTCGCAAATTATTTTGTTTTTTGTTTTGTACCATTTGTCGTCTGCCTTAGAATGACGACGGGGTACAAGCAAAGTACTGTACTGTAATTCACTAACTGTAAGAATATGTAAAAAGGAAACGCTTTAGGTTATGCTTAAATAAAGTAAGTGTTAGGAAAACAAATGGCACCAGAGCGCTTGTTTCTCTTATCAGCCACGGTTGTTATCTTTGACCGGGGTGGCACTATCTCGCAAGGTAGCGAAATGATTGCTGTATTGCAGCGAAGCGGCACTAGAGGGAGCCACCGCTAGAAATCGTTAAAGCGTTGCCATGACGACGCACGTGAGCGCACACGTTGCAGGACGGAACGGTTTAATTCGAAAAAATTTAAACGAATCTGCTTTGATTTCATACTATTTACAGTGTATTGTCCTTTTACTACACACAAGCACACAGTTTAGTCCAGATGGATATGAAAAAAACGCTCGCAAAACGTAACACAGTTCCCCCGGCCATCTGATAACTCTAATCTTTACCAATTTCTTATCGGTAATCGGTTTTTCGTTCGGCTAGCTCCTACATATATCTGAACCATATCATATTCGGCTTGCTTATCTGTGTCCCCGCGGTGCTGGCAAAAAGCATCAGCAAATACCTTATAACCCTTCGGTTTCGGCTGTTCTTACTCATCAGTTCGTTCGCCGAGCCTGGTGGAGCAAAGTCGAGCATCGGATTGTGTGGCACTGTAGGGCGTAGAGTGGGCATTTGCGTTTGAAACGGTGGATCCTCCGGTGCGGTAGGATATGGGCAAGGACAAGAAGAGTAAGGCGTCCAAGCACATCCGGTGCGACGTCCAGTTCGACGGCAATCCGCAGGGTGTGTTCCGGGCCGGCGATACCGTCAGCGGGACGGTAGAGATACAGCTGGACAAGCCCAAGAAATTTCGAGGTAAATAGGCGAACTTCTAGAAGATGTGACGGAGCAGTGGGTAAATGAAGGGCTGGATCGTGAAACATTTCAAACCACTGTGTTGATTGAAATGTTTCGCGGAGTGTTTTTGGTGTACCGGTTGAGATTAGTTTGTAGCGGAGTTACAACAAAACGGCAAATTCCAGCACACCTTCACAATCTGGTCCTCTTATCTTGTGCATGACACATCGATATGGTGGTTATTAATACAATCAAGGGGAGCGTAATTGGCCGTATCTCGCTACATCTCGTACAAAGATCCGAATGATTCACATCGCTAACAACATCTTCCCCCCACCGTTCCTCGCAGGAATCGCCCTACGCATCAACGGTTTCGCGGCCACGTCCTGGAGCGCGAAACTGACAGGAACGGATGCCAAAAATGTGGCCAGCAAGAAAAAGGCACACTTCAACGGGCGGGAGGACTACTTCGGCAGCATCACGTACTTCGTCGGCTCGGACGTGGGCAACCCGCTCGAGGTGCTGGCCGGCGTGTACCGGTACCCGTTCACGTGCGAAATCCCCCCGAACGCACCCTCGTCGAAGGAGGGTAAGTACGGCCACATCCGGTACGTCGTGAAGCTTTCGCTCGAGCGTCCCTGGAAGTACGATCACGTCTTCCAGGTGCCGTTCATCGTGCAGAGCCATGCCGATCTTGCCCTCGCCCCGGACCGGATGCTGCAGCCGGCCCGGGCCGAAATTGTGCAGACGTTCTACTTCGGCCTGACCGATCCGCTGATCGTGACCGCGACGACCCCGCGCACCGGCTACGCCCCCGGCGAGGTGATCGAGGTAACGGTGCACGTGAACAACCAGAGCAGCGTGGACGTGCGCAGCATCACGGTCAAGTTCCAGCGCGTCGACACCTTCCTGAGCCAGGTGCCGGTCGTGCAGCAGCACCTGGAGCACACGGTGCTGGAGGAGCGAACGATTGGCCGGGTGGCCGGCCGGAACGATGCCGTCTTCGAGGAGAACATACTGATCGGCTCGACCGTACCGTCCGACGAGGAGCGCTGCCGGATCATCATGACCCGGTACGAGGTGGAGGTGATGATCCGGCCGGTACGGTCGCGCAAGAAGCTGCTGCTCGCGCTACCGATCGTGGTCGGCACGGTCGGGCTGCCGAAGACGCTCTACCCGATGCAGCTGCTCGAGAAGGAGCGGGAAGCGCTGGGGCTGGATCGGCCACCGCTTACGCCGATACCGCTGGAATCACCCCCGCCCTACCCGGACGATGCGCAACCGTCCACCTCGCGGGCGTTTGCGGCGGACGGACCGACCTCGACCGAGGAGCACGAGTTTGAGAAGGGTTCCGAACCGTACACGCCGCGCGATTTCGACGAGAATGACTAACCTTAAGATCTTAAGCAGCTAAGATGTGTGATATGTATAAAGAAATTGTTGTTTCGAAGGGAATAGTTGGAGTTTTTTTTTCTTTTTCACACGAAGCCCCGGTACTGGGAGAATGCTCTGGATAGGGAAAGAGAACAGAGAGAGCGAAAAGGAACGAAACCCACTTGCCCTTGATAACTGACCTGACACAAAACCCGCCCCACGGAAGCAGCGAAGGGGAACGACGCGAAGGGTTGCCAGGTTGCTCTCACCGCGCATAGGCACGCTCGATCGTGTACTCAGCGCCGCCACGAGAGACTGTTGCCCAACGCGCATAGTAAGCATGGCGGCACGGCCCCGAAAAGAAACGGCCAAGAAACGGTGGGAAACTGTACCGTTCGACGGCATTCGACAGCACGCAAATAAACCTGGCAGCCGCAGGGTGTTGCTGTGTGTGTGTGCGTAGAAGACGGACCGAAAACCTTCGTCCAGCTCCCTGCAGAGCGCTCAATCTCAGCGGCCCTCTCTCAGCTACGCTGCGTGGCGGTGAGTATTTTTAGTCGGGTCGGGTACCGTGCCGTGCGCTGCGTCAACTCCCACCAGCGCGAGGTTCGCTGCTTGCTCATCTGTTGCTGCGCGTACTGAGGGGCCATCGGGAAGAATTGGGTGTCTTTGTTTGCCTGCCCCAGGCCTTTGCTATACATTGCAATTTGTTTCATTAACTCCGTCTGACCGCAGTGTGTTTAATGATCGCGCGTGTGTGTTACTGATCGCAGTAGAGGACCTAAACATTCCTGAAGTCTTCTTGTTGCTGGTGCCGCGCAAGTGCTGCTTCTCCACGCGCAGCAAACGTGCCCGCAAAGTGTCGTCATCATCGCCGCCTGTGTGATCATCTCCGTTGCCGTTCCGTCCCGATGCGTAATGTCATCCGGGGAGTTAGTTATCTCCGTCCGTAAACGAGCATACCGAGCGTGAGTGAGTAATGCGTGCTGGCAATGGGTCCGTAGTTTTATCGAACCTCACCGATTGATTGGTGCCCCTGCGGTGACCCCTTCCATCTTCCGGCCGCGCTTTCTCCCGTCCCCGACCCCGTTTATCTTGAAACCGTTAAGCCATCCTTATCCCCCTCCCCCGGGCATAGATAAATGCCGAAAGTCCGCCGAGCTGCCACCCGAAGCGTTATCACTTCACGGTATCGAGCGCAATTTTCGGCGGGCAACGGTGTAGTGCATTGGTTCCACCGTCCGGACCCACAATCACGCACCTGAACGTTTACGGGCGAAAGTTCAAGCTTGCGGGCAGCGCCAAGGCACCGAAAATGCCCAAAGAAAAGACGTCGAAGCATGTGAAGTGCGACATACTGTTTGATGACAACTCGAGCGGCATATTTACGGCCGGCGATCGTGTCACGGGCGTGATCGAGCTGCACCTCACCAAGATCAAGAAAGTGCGAGGTTAGTGCGTAATTCGATGTGTTTTTGGCGAGCTCGTGTGTGAAAATCCTTATCGTTACCCACTAATCCGGCCGTATGATTCTGACCCTCCTTTCAGGTGTCTGTCTGCTTATCTCCGGCTATTCGGCCGTGCTCTGGGAGGCCAAGGTACCGGATGGGCCGAAAAACAAGAAAGTGAAGGCACAGTTTAAGGGCCGGGAGGACTTCATCAAGCAGAAGCAGTATCTGGCCGGGTCGGAGAATGGGGCCGGCATGCAGCTGCCGCCGAACCTCGTCCGGTACAAGTTCGACTTCAGCATCCCGCCCGAGGCGCCCACCTCGATGGAGGGCAAGTACGGACACGTGCGCTATCTGCTGCAGGTGACGCTCGAGCGGCCCTGGAAGTTTGACCACAACTTCCAGCAACCGTTCACCGTCGTCTGTCGGGCGGATCTGAACCAAAGCAACGAGGTGCTGTGCATACCGACGCGGGCAGAGAACATGATGACGTTCTACTGTGGGCTGTGCCGGTCCCGGCCCCTGATGGTGTCGGCCACCACGCCCAAGTCCGGCTATGCGCCGGGCGAGACGATCGAGCTGGAGGTGTTCGTGCAGAACTCGAGCAAGGTGACGGTGAGCGTGATCGAGATCAGGTGGCAGAAGATACTGAAGTTTACGAGCCAGACGCGCGTCATCGGCCAGACGCAGATACCGAAGGAGGAGTCGAACGTCCAGTACGAGGTGCTCGAGGTCCGCAAGATACCGTCGATCGAGGGCGAGAACGATGCCCGGTTTGTGGAGTCGTTCGTCGTCGGTCCCGTCCCATCGACGGAAACCACGCACAGCCGGATCGTGGCGGTAGAGTACGAGCTGGCACTGGTCGTGAAACCGCAGGCCTCTACCAAGCGCATGAAGCTGAACATCCCGATCACGATCGGGCAGATTCCGCTGGCGGGATCCGCCATGCCGTACGCGATGTCCGGCGGGCTGCAGAAGCTAAATGACACACTGAACGAGCACAGCAGTGCCCCGCCGGCATATGAAGCTTAGGGCGATGTGAGAGGACAGTTGCAGAGGGCTGGCGAAAAAGTGAAAGGACATTTGCGGAGGGTCACCCCTGGCGGCAACCTTGTGATAGTGATTTAGGGAACGAAAAAAGAGCAGCAATCGAACGGGCAACATGTGACGTACTAGTGATTATATCCTACCTATTTAAGCAGCAGTGAGCATTTTATGAAAACTTCTTCAATAAATACACGAAAACTGATTTTATTTACATGAAACAAGTACCAAAATAAATCGCATTGCTTTACTTTTACTTGATTCTGTCGAAGTAGTAGTGTTCCGTTGTGATAATTATTATTATTCATGAATTATTGATAGAAAATGCCATTATCAATACCAAAGTGGGTATAGGGACTAGGTGGGCTTATAGGTTTGGCGGGAAGGCCATATTGGACGAACGAATGACAGGAGGGGATTCGATTGTGATACGTAGTTTTTCACCTACACTACGACACATCAACCAAAACAGCCATTGGAATTCACACGCATACATCAACAAATGATCGAATCCCCTCCTGTCATTTCGTTTTCATTTTTCTACAGCACGGCTGTCAAATTGTTCGGGATAAGCCCACCTGTATAATGAACCCACTTTGATCAATACGTAAAATTTATAAACTGCTATATCGGTTGCATACATTTAGGCGAATAAGCACGTAACCGTCTAGAACAACGATCGGCGAAGTACGGCTCACGAGGCACATGCGGCTTTTTGATTTTGATATGACGGCTCTTAACCGTTGAAATACTTCATAGAAATGTCACACTATTCATACTGTTGATTTATCTACTTGACTCTTCACATGGAGCTACACGAACATTTTTGTAGAAATTGACTCAATCGGTCCCAAAGTTTGCCGGCCGCTGGCCTAGAAGTATGCCATCGGCGAGCAAGATAAGAATACTGCTGGAGTTTGAGGAACAGTCAATGGTTTTTAGTTTGGAGTAGTTTGAGGCGTTTTGATGGTTTATAGTTGATAGATAGCAAATTGTTCAATTTTCAAGGCCAAATTGGTTTATAGTAGACTGTCAGTTTAGTCACAAGGAAACGTGACATCCAGGTTTCATTTTATTATATTTTTGATTCATTTTTTTTATCCAAATCGATAAAACTATGTTCACCTTCTACACGTGGTGTAGCCTTAGCTATTAATTACTGATTTTAGTTCAAATTATGTTATGATCTAGATTATTTTTTGTGGTTAAAGTCCAGATGGGCACTCGTCCGGGTTAGTACCGAACTTGACCCACAGGGGGCGCTGTGGTGCAACATTTCATCTGAGATTGCTCGATTATTTTTCATGCAGCTGAGCGGCTGTCAGATCGTTGCTGCCACAAATTGTAAATAAGTGTTTGTTTCACACATCTTCATACTCCTGCTCCTCTTGGTAAGAAATACAACTTTCCTAAACTAGTCGTGATAAATGTTGTTTAATGGTTTGTGGTTTCGCAGACACACATGGCTACTGCATCGCGTCACCCACCACCGTCGTGGGGAATGGATAATTTTCACGCAAACTGGCGGTATGGTGTATAATGGAACGGGCAAAGATTACGCTACCTGCATCCTGCTTGGCGCGATGGCCAATAACGATATTGATGATGTTCGGCGCCGGTACCGTCATGCGTAACGAGTTCTGTTCCACGCGCCGGTAGAGTGTCCACGAGAGATTTCGTCGATCAGGCCTGCCCGAAGTTAACTTATTTTGTCTGCAACTTTACACCCAGTACATCATCAACCAGTACGAGAATCCGATGCCGATTTCGGTGCAATCCTGGATCCGCATCGACGGATCGGGTAACATCGACACCGCTGGACGCAGAGCGATGACTAACCCGCAATCCCGTACCGGAAACTGGAACCTGCAGGCCGTCGTAGGCAGTGCTGGTACTGGTTTTCGCACTTGGACTGTCCGTTTGTTGGCGTTCACAACGACCTGAATCATCGTGCTCAATCAACTGTGGCCTGAAGAAGCCAATGACGTCAATGCGGCCCCAAGTCCATCGCTTTACGCATGTACCCCCCCTCCCCCCCTCCCCGGTGCTGGAGGAAAAAATCGCAAAGTGCGGGAAAAGGTTACTACGGCCGTACTATCGGATGAAACTCGTGCCGAACACCGCGAAGGCGACAAGAAGGAAGCGAAGGAAGGTGCCAAGACGGCCTCAAAGGGTAAAACGCTGCGTTCGGTAGCAAGCATAACACGGCCAAGGTGGAGGTGCAAGCTTTATACATCGCAACACCGGTCAAGGAGGAATTGAAGACGGATAATTCGACTAACTCTGGAACGGCTTTTCGCGCACCAGCTATTGCTACCGAGAACGACCGGCACCAGATAAGGTAGCAGGCAGGACAGTGAACAAAACGTCCAGAGAACCGGAAGTGCTGTAACGTTCGAGTGTGAGAAACAAGATGCATAAAACCTGTACCTTGAACCCATTGATGCGGCGTGCTTTTCTTGCGTTTGATTTGTGATTGTACAATACAATTTGTACTACAATGTTTCAATTCGTTTTAAATATTAAAAACAAGCTGTGTGCTCTCTCTGAATGTCTCATTAATAACGGGTCAATGTTTCATTTTTATCTTGGATCCTTGGTATTTTGTTTCACAAGTTTCTATTCATCGGAAGTGCGTTATTATGACGTTAACGGTAATCTGTAATAGCTGCTGAATGGTGCTAATGTGGTGAAACGATGGCGCCTTTTCACGGACAGATAACCAGCAGTGGGCAGAATACGAGCCAGCAACGATCATCACCGAGACGATGCGCTTACTTTGCGTGGTTCGTGGGTTGGACAGTGAGTGTCGCGTCTTGAGGCACCGTTGTTGGCGGCGATCAGAAGCAGCACACTCGCGGCAGCTGTGAAGGATGTCTTCAGCAGGACACACACTTTGCAGATGACATGCTCGTCGCGCTTTACTAATATTCATCTCGTTGCGCAAATGGTGTTAGGTGAAACGCTGTGCGATGCTGTGATGCTGCGTCGTTTATCGATTATGATAATGATAATGTTTCCTTGCGCTACGTTGTTCAACGGATGTTGTTTTTTTTTTTGTATCGTTTAGTCATTGTCGTTAGTTATGTCCCTGTAATGTTATCGATCGTAGCGGGGCCGTCCAAGACCGTTTTGCGGGAGGTTAGTTTTAGGGGTACATTCTGAATGCTTATGAAATGAAAGTCGTAGAGGAGTTTTACAGCAAGCGTAACATCCTATCCTAACAGCCCGAACGAATCTGGTCTGCCTTGATCGGATATGGTTTTATTTATACTCAAAAAAAAGTTATTAATTCCGTACATTTGGTTGTGGTTTGTGTTTTTGTTCTGCTTAAAGCCAATTGTTTAGCTTCTGCTTGGTGTTGGACCAAACTCGGGTTTTGCTACTGTAGGCCGTTCTATTTTCCGCGGTGTGTTTCTATGTGTTTTGGTTTACAATGTGTGCGGTATAGTGTGAGGTGTTTTTGTGTGGAGTGTCACAAAACTGTCTCTTTTTGGTGTTGTGGGTTCTAACGCATATGGTGTTCCTGCCTTCGGCTCCCGGTGTGGCTATCTTTGCTTACGCTGGCTATTGGTGATAAGGGGGCTATGCGTTGTGAGTTCACCTACTTTTGCATAAGTGTGTCTCAATCGTCTCATCTGCGAAATGTACAAAAGATGCTAGGGATAAAGGGATAAGTGGATGGTACATGCAACGAACGGCATAATTGCATGCAACCCAACCATGTAAAGAGAAAGACACGGAAATTTCTTCGCGTGAAAGTACGGTTCGATTCACTCTCGAGAGTTGCACCCAAAAATGGTCGCATGCAAGAATGCCCTTAAGGGTCACCGAGACTTAACAGTCATCATCACACAACTTACCTGGTGCACCATCGTCTTATTTGCACGGCAGCCTCCTTGCGGGCGATTCACATGAGATATCTGCTTTGCTGGAAGAATAGTAAAGTACTTTGCATTCAAATTAGTAAGTTTTCATTGGTTCGATTTTGGTTTTTTTTTTTTTTTTTTTTTTTTTTTTTAATCAGGGAGGAAACCATGCATAGGGACCCGCATCCAGTTGGACGGCTGCACAGCAGGGACCACCCCCCGGGTACTGTCGGATGCCTTCCGACTAAAACCTCCCCGAGCCTTCACCATTTTTTTGTGCAGAAAAATGGTATAGACGAATCAGCAGATATCGTCTCGGCGCCGCGCTGTGACGTCGTGGTTAGAGACGTCTGGCGTATGAGCCTTACGACTTTGTACCAAATAGTGTAAGGGCTAATGAGACCCTTACACTACCGAGCACAAGTCCGCTTCTCCTGACACTGTATTTATTGACGGATGCACCCTATTAGATCCTCCCAACCTTTGCCAAGTTACATGAAAATCAGTGACTACTTTGCTCGCGTTGCCGTCAGCGCATTAAGGCTTTGGCCTGCTGCAGATGGTATGTGCAGGACTGCTCACGGTAGCCCAAAGGAAATCAAAGTAGTCTACTGATTCAAATGCAACTGGGCAACGGCAGCAAGAGTTTCATTAAGGGGAAAAGGACGAAAGCAAAGCTGGTAAAAAGGGAAGCAACAGCGCTTCAAGCAAAAGTAAGTGCTGCACAGAGTGCAGCAAATACGTTGTCCTTATGCTTCCGGCGAAAAGCATACTCCGTCAGGTAAAAATTTAAGCGGGTAGACCTATTGGTACCCTTTTTCTTAAGGAAGTGCTTAAGCCACCTCCATAAATTTTCCACCGTTTGCGTGTGGACAGTGTCATCATCTGGATTTATGAAATGCGTAGTGTGGTTCACGGTGGCATGCAAATATCCCACTTGGTCCAGTTGATTGTAACCGCGCCAACAGTCGGTTAAAATCCTGGTCCCCGCAGCAACGTTGGACCGTATAAGGTTGCCCAATATTGGTGCGGTCCTCTTGGCTACGCGACAGAGGAATATATCTTTCGTCTCGCGGCAAATACCTCCAACCAACCATTCTTCGTTGGAGGGATTAATTCTGCCGCGATTGTATTTCCTCTTGACCAGCTTTGTTTCGTCTATCTCGACAGTTTTACCGGGACCACCAATCATCGATCCGGTGTACTGATCGAGATACATCAACTCGGAGCGGATTTTACGGTAAAACGACATCACAGTTTTACGGTTTACATCCGCTTCGATTGCGGCTCTGTCGACACCTATCTCCATGCTCCAAAAATATATGAGCATCATTATCTTCTGTAGGGAAAGTTTCGACCCAGCGAAAAACGATCCATTTCGCACACTTAACGAGGCGTTTCGACAGAGCCGCTTCCCACATACCCATCTACATCCGTCAATACATACCCCTACCCGAAGATTCGTCCGGAGGATCATCGGGTCACCGCATCGCCGGCATTCCTGGCTCGGTTTCAGCAGCTTCCACCGCAGTAGCCACTCCACAGCATCCAGCGGATCCTCTAGATCCTGCATGATGTTTATAAGTCGAATATGCTCCCTGCAAATATATTAATAAAATGTGTGTGTGTGAACAATAGCGTATGCGTAATGAAATTTTTGTTATTATTGGTTAAGTCAGCTAAGTTAGTTGATGTGTTAAACATTATGGTTGCATGTCTTTTTGTTTTTATTTCATGTTAGTGTTTTGTTAGCGGAATATAAAAATATGCCAGGCTCATACTCGAAGTGATTCCTTTCGCATGGCATGCCAGCATCTCAAACATTGACTTCATGGCCGTGTGGGGGCGGCCTCTTCGGATGCTTACCTTATTTTTTAGATGGTTAATTAATTAATATTTTTCATGCGTAACGCCTTTGTTACTTTGTTAGCGTATGGTAGTAGGATTGGGAAAAATAAAAACCAATGATACTTACATGCTGTTTCCAAGGTAATGTAAAAAATTTGCACAATTGTCGCAGATACGCATAGAGCGGTGATAAAACGCTTTTGGCGGTATATTTGTTATGATCGATTAGCTCTTGACATTCATGTGGGGTTATGTACACACACACGCACATGAGATCGGTGTGTTTTTGTTATTTTAGTTTGTTCGATTGTACGATTGTTCTTAAATTGGGGCTATCGTGCGCGAGACAAACATTCATTTTCTCGTTTTCGATTCATGCTCAGGTATTCCATGCCTCGATTGCTGGTGCAATAGATCGCAACACAATCGAACAGCAAGCACAACACATTTCCACGATCTTCATAAGCATACCGAACACGCACAAACAAGTGCAGCCACTTTTCATCTGTGGTGTGCGTTTCTGCAATTTTGGCATTTTATCGCATCGGAAAATAATGTGGCGCATTCGTCTTAACATGCAGCACCGGTAGCGCAATATCAATGCAACTAATTCTAAGCATTAACATTCGCGGCCAAATGCAACGGCTGAACCCAATTCCCAACGGCTATCCAAACCTCTCAAATCGAGCAATATTTGAATTTAACCTCAAGCTGAACAGCTCGATTCGAGTAGTTTGAATTCAAATATTGCTCGATTTGAGAGGTTTGGATAGCCGTTGGGAATTGGGTTCAGCCGTTGCATTTGGCCGCGAATGTTAATGCTTAGAATTAGTTGCATTGATATTGCGCTACCGGTGCTGCATGTTAAGACGAATGCGCCACATTATTTTCCGATGCGATAAAATGCCAAAATTGCAGAAACGCACACCACAGATGAAAAGTGGCTGCACTTGTTTGTGCGTGTTCGGTATGCTTATGAAGATCGTGGAAATGTGTTGTGCTTGCTGTTCGATTGTGTTGCGATCTATTGCACCAGCAATCGAGGCATGGAATACCTGAGCATGAATCGAAAACGAGAAAATGAATGTTTGTCTCGCGCACGATAGCCCCAATTTAAGAACAATCGTACAATCGAACAAACTAAAATAACAAAAACACACCGATCTCATGTGCGTGTGTGTGTACATAACCCCACATGAATGTCAAGAGCTAATCGATCATAACAAATATACCGCCAAAAGCGTTTTATCACCGCTCTATGCGTATCTGCGACAATTGTGCAAATTTTTTACATTACCTTGGAAACAGCATGTAAGTATCATTGGTTTTTATTTTTCCCAATCCTACTACCATACGCTAACAAAGTAACAAAGGCGTTACGCATGAAAAATATTAATTAATTAACCATCTAAAAAATAAGGTAAGCATCCGAAGAGGCCGCCCCCACACGGCCATGAAGTCAATGTTTGAGATGCTGGCATGCCATGCGAAAGGAATCACTTCGAGTATGAGCCTGGCATATTTTTATATTCCGCTAACAAAACACTAACATGAAATAAAAACAAAAAGACATGCAACCATAATGTTTAACACATCAACTAACTTAGCTGACTTAACCAATAATAACAAAAATTTCATTACGCATACGCTATTGTTCACACACACACATTTTATTAATATATTTGCAGGGAGCATATTCGACTTATAAACATCATGCAGGATCTAGAGGATCCGCTGGATGCTGTGGAGTGGCTACTGCGGTGGAAGCTGCTGAAACCGAGCCAGGAATGCCGGCGATGCGGTGACCCGATGATCCTCCGGACGAATCTTCGGGTAGGGGTATGTATTGACGGATGTAGATGGGTATGTGGGAAGCGGCTCTGTCGAAACGCCTCGTTAAGTGTGCGAAATGGATCGTTTTTCGCTGGGTCGAAACTTTCCCTACAGAAGATAATGATGCTCATATATTTTTGGAGCATGGAGATAGGTGTCGACAGAGCCGCAATCGAAGCGGATGTAAACCGTAAAACTGTGATGTCGTTTTACCGTAAAATCCGCTCCGAGTTGATGTATCTCGATCAGTACACCGGATCGATGATTGGTGGTCCCGGTAAAACTGTCGAGATAGACGAAACAAAGCTGGTCAAGAGGAAATACAATCGCGGCAGAATTAATCCCTCCAACGAAGAATGGTTGGTTGGAGGTATTTGCCGCGAGACGAAAGATATATTCCTCTGTCGCGTAGCCAAGAGGACCGCACCAATATTGGGCAACCTTATACGGTCCAACGTTGCTGCGGGGACCAGGATTTTAACCGACTGTTGGCGCGGTTACAATCAACTGGACCAAGTGGGATATTTGCATGCCACCGTGAACCACACTACGCATTTCATAAATCCAGATGATGACACTGTCCACACGCAAACGGTGGAAAATTTATGGAGGTGGCTTAAGCACTTCCTTAAGAAAAAGGGTACCAATAGGTCTACCCGCTTAAATTTTTACCTGACGGAGTATGCTTTTCGCCGGAAGCATAAGGACAACGTATTTGCTGCACTCTGTGCAGCACTTACTTTTGCTTGAAGCGCTGTTGCTTCCCTTTTTACCAGCTTTGCTTTCGTCCTTTTCCCCTTAATGAAACTCTTGCTGCCGTTGCCCAGTTGCATTTGAATCAGTAGACTACTTTGATTTCCTTTGGGCTACCGTGAGCAGTCCTGCACATACCATCTGCAGCAGGCCAAAGCCTTAATGCGCTGACGGCAACGCGAGCAAAGTAGTCACTGATTTTCATGTAACTTGGCAAAGGTTGGGAGGATCTAATAGGGTGCATCCGTCAATAAATACAGTGTCAGGAGAAGCGGACTTGTGCTCGGTAGTGTAAGGGTCTCATTAGCCCTTACACTATTTGGTACAAAGTCGTAAGGCTCATACGCCAGACGTCTCTAACCACGACGTCACAGCGCGGCGCCGAGACGATATCTGCTGATTCGTCTATACCATTTTTCTGCACAAAAAAATGGTGAAGGCTCGGGGAGGTTTTAGTCGGAAGGCATCCGACAGTACCCGGGGGGTGGTCCCTGCTGTGCAGCCGTCCAACTGGATGCGGGTCCCTATGCATGGTTTCCTCCCTGATTAAAAAAAAAAAAAAAAAAAAAAAAAAAAACCAAAATCGAACCAATGAAAACTTACTAATTTGAATGCAAAGTACTTTACTATTCTTCCAGCAAAGCAGATATCTCATGTGAATCGCCCGCAAGGAGGCTGCCGTGCAAATAAGACGATGGTGCACCAGGTAAGTTGTGTGATGATGACTGTTAAGTCTCGGTGACCCTTAAGGGCATTCTTGCATGCGACCATTTTTGGGTGCAACTCTCGAGAGTGAATCGAACCGTACTTTCACGCGAAGAAATTTCCGTGTCTTTCTCTTTACATGGTTGGGTTGCATGCAATTATGCCGTTCGTTGCATGTACCATCCACTTATCCCTTTATCCCTAGCATCTTTTGTACATTTCGCAGATGAGACGATTGAGACACACTTATGCAAAAGTAGGTGAACTCACAACGCATAGCCCCCTTATCACCAATAGCCAGCGTAAGCAAAGATAGCCACACCGGGAGCCGAAGGCAGGAACACCATATGCGTTAGAACCCACAACACCAAAAAGAGACAGTTTTGTGACACTCCACACAAAAACACCTCACACTATACCGCACACATTGTAAACCAAAACACATAGAAACACACCGCGGAAAATAGAACGGCCTACAGTAGCAAAACCCGAGTTTGGTCCAACACCAAGCAGAAGCTAAACAATTGGCTTTAAGCAGAACAAAAACACAAACCACAACCAAATGTACGGAATTAATAACTTTTTTTTGAGTATAAATAAAACCATATCCGATCAAGGCAGACCAGATTCGTTCGGGCTGTTAGGATAGGATGTTACGCTTGCTGTAAAACTCCTCTACGACTTTCATTTCATAAGCATTCAGAATGTACCCCTAAAACTAACCTCCCGCAAAACGGTCTTGGACGGCCCCGCTACGATCGATAACATTACAGGGACATAACTAACGACAATGACTAAACGATACAAAAAAAAAAACAACATCCGTTGAACAACGTAGCGCAAGGAAACATTATCATTATCATAATCGATAAACGACGCAGCATCACAGCATCGCACAGCGTTTCACCTAACACCATTTGCGCAACGAGATGAATATTAGTAAAGCGCGACGAGCATGTCATCTGCAAAGTGTGTGTCCTGCTGAAGACATCCTTCACAGCTGCCGCGAGTGTGCTGCTTCTGATCGCCGCCAACAACGGTGCCTCAAGACGCGACACTCACTGTCCAACCCACGAACCACGCAAAGTAAGCGCATCGTCTCGGTGATGATCGTTGCTGGCTCGTATTCTGCCCACTGCTGGTTATCTGTCCGTGAAAAGGCGCCATCGTTTCACCACATTAGCACCATTCAGCAGCTATTACAGATTACCGTTAACGTCATAATAACGCACTTCCGATGAATAGAAACTTGTGAAACAAAATACCAAGGATCCAAGATAAAAATGAAACATTGACCCGTTATTAATGAGACATTCAGAGAGAGCACACAGCTTGTTTTTAATATTTAAAACGAATTGAAACATTGTAGTACAAATTGTATTGTACAATCACAAATCAAACGCAAGAAAAGCACGCCGCATCAATGGGTTCAAGGTACAGGTTTTATGCATCTTGTTTCTCACACTCGAACGTTACAGCACTTCCGGTTCTCTGGACGTTTTGTTCACTGTCCTGCCTGCTACCTTATCTGGTGCCGGTCGTTCTCGGTAGCAATAGCTGGTGCGCGAAAAGCCGTTCCAGAGTTAGTCGAATTATCCGTCTTCAATTCCTCCTTGACCGGTGTTGCGATGTATAAAGCTTGCACCTCCACCTTGGCCGTGTTATGCTTGCTACCGAACGCAGCGTTTTACCCTTTGAGGCCGTCTTGGCACCTTCCTTCGCTTCCTTCTTGTCGCCTTCGCGGTGTTCGGCACGAGTTTCATCCGATAGTACGGCCGTAGTAACCTTTTCCCGCACTTTGCGATTTTTTCCTCCAGCACCGGGGAGGGGGGGAGGGGGGGTACAT